>NW_015622505.1:3743522-3974476 GCF_000836275.1 Exophiala mesophila
CGGAGAGCTCCCAACCGACGAAGCCTCTGCCAATGTTGAAGCTTGCGGAGAGCTCCGTACCGACGAAGCCTCTGCCAATGTTGATGAAGCACCACTGCGTAGAGATGACGCCCAGCTCTCTGTTGAAGCACCTGCAGGTCCCGTTGTCGATTCTCTCCAGCGCGAAAAGGAACCCCTCCAGGCAAACGATGCGCCAGTTTCAACTGAGAGACCTGCCTTCCCCGATCCCAACTCTCTTCCAGCCAATAATCCTGGCGCATGCCCAGAGGACATCGACGATGAATGCTTTGCTCCTGCAGGATGGCTCGCGGATGTCAATGCGGAGAATGTGGCAGTTGCCCAAGACACTGAGGTTCCTGTTCCTGACACCCACGGCGATATAGGAGCCGCGACAACATCAAATGAGCCACAGGAGGACCCCGCTGCACGTGCCCTACGTTTATATTACGAGGAGATCGCAGAAGATGACTCCACCGACTACGATGACTGGTTTGACGACTACGACGTCTCCTTCTCCACCGAAGAGTCTCCTGATTCTGATTCTGTGGAACAAACCTCGTCCGTGAACTCTGATGCCTCCGTGCCCAATGAGACTTCTGTCGATGCTCCTGGACCGGCTACTCTTTGGGGCATCTTGTCGTCTTCGAGCCCTGCGGATGTCAGCCATTCAGCGCCCGATGTCGAAGCACTTAAGAGTCCCATGCCCACTGACATCAACGCTGGTATTGGACAAGTCAGTCAATTGCAACATCCGGCCATCATCAACACCGAGACACCATGTGAGACTATTGACGACAACCTCAAGGAAGGCGGCTCGGAGCACCTCTCTCATCATGTCGCACCGCCAACTAAATTGATCTGTCAACTGCCCATCCGCTCCAAGAGAGCGCTAGAGACTGCATCGAACGCGTCGATGCCTGCGAACGAACTCAAGACCAACTGTGATCAGCCGAAAGTCTTGAGTGAGGAGACTCCCCTTGCTAGCGATGTCGAAGCGCCAATTGCCACGACTCCGGTGCTCCCTCCTCCTCACGATATTGTGGAAGCGACTGGAGATGGAGTCCCGGTGCAACCACAAGCTGCCGCTGGAGATACTGAGCAGCTTCAAGTTCAAGTTCAAGAAGATGTTCCCGGACCCGCCACTCTGTGGGGAATTCTAGCTTCCGAGCCTGCACCCGATTGCAAGCAACAAATTGAGGATCCTCCTCTATCAGTCAACCCTGCTTGCAGTTCTCTTACACCAATTTCCCCGGAGAGCCCTGAAGTTGACGTCGCAGTTGCAGTCAGCAGCCCGGCCGAGTCAAGCTTTTCTGAAGACGCTTCGACCGCCATTGATGAACCCTGCTCAGGATGTGGTAAAGAGGACTCGTCATCCAAGGGAGACGAAAGCTCTATTCTGCTTGGCTCCCCATCAGCTAAGACAACCAATGTTTCTGAATCAACTGCTCTAAGCGCCCCGGCGACACCGGTCAAGGTTGAAGAAAACGACCAGAACGAGTTGAACTGTGAGGAGCTTGTGGAGGACCACCTCGATTTCAGAAACATTGGAACTCATCTTGATACGGAGGCCATCGAATATGAAGCAACCATGCCGGCCACAATGCCGGATCTCGCTCTCCAGACCACTGAGCCTTTGGATGACGCAAAGGTGCCTGTAGTGGCTCTCTCTTCCATCAAAGAAGAGCTCACCATCCCTACTCCCACTGGTCCCAAGGCAGACGAAGTCCAGACATCTGCAGACGCGACCCAGGCAGCTACCGAGCCCTACGAGCCACCCAAGTGGTCCCTTACACATATCTTCGGCTGTGCAGTGGCCATTACCGTCCCTATGGTCATCATCTACCCGACCATTGGACTTCTTGGGGCTTATGGTCTCATTCGATACGCGCGAAGTCAGTGCAATTGAGGGATTGCAGGGAGTGCTATTTTGCGCAGGCTAAGGAGGTGAGGAATTGTGAAGGTCTAGAGCAGGTGTCGGAGTATGACTACCACTTGCTGGTCGTGCGGAATGGGATTGTGCTGGTTAGTCTAACTATTGTCAGAGGTGAAAGGTTTGCATCATTGCGGCATCGGGCGTTATGGTCTATTGGGTTCGCACACAATGATAACCATCGAGGGACTGGAGGAATGGTGGAGGGATGAGCTGAACAAGGAGACAACAGAGTCCTCAACCACACAAAAACGACACCATGAATCGATCTCCCGGTGAAGAAGCAACAATTGGTCGACCGACACAGAGCAGGATCAGAAATAGGAGAACTGCTACAGACCCACCCCAAAGAGGGTCTGAGCAAAGAGAGTGTCTCCGGTTGAAATGAAGCGGGGGAAAGATATGAAATGTTGTAGACTCACCTCAAAGAGGGTCTACACAAGGAGGGCGACCAATTTTGCAGCGGGGATCGATTCATTGAGCGAGGGTAGGGGGTCTTTATGATGGAATCAGACACTTGGGGCTTGTATTGTGAGTAAAGGGCATTGCACAGTCATGTTATCGAGTGCTCCAATGACATTCATGACTCGACTCATCATTATTTTCATGTAAGCTTCTTCTGAGACACATGTAGATTGTCTGCTGCAACTATCTAGTGATAGATGCCACGGAAACGACGGTACGAGTTCCTCATCGTCATTCAACCGCCATTGATCTAAGTTCGAAACCATCGTCGCAGTCTCCCCAGTTGTGATTCTTTTCTTCTCTTTTCCCTAAATTCTCTGGCCGCCCTCTCCATATTTTCAATTTCCGGCCCATCCTCCGATTCAGATACAGAACAACTGCAATCAGTGTCACAGTCGACTGCTCGTCTAGGCGGATGGGGTCTCCGTCTAGGAGGGCGCATCCACAGTGGTTCCATTGTCGATGGTGCTAACGGTGGATCGTAGTACAGTGGTGGTGTTTGAGCTGGCATGCGTGGGGGCAGGAAACCAAAACGTCGTGATGGAACAAATATAAAACGAGTCTCACCCCTCGCTGGGCCCATAAAGTCCTCGGGACCATATCCTCGAGGTTCGAATGGATGGGGGCCCATGAAGTGTTGCGAGTCCCATTCATTTCTCGGACCATCATAATACCCTTCAGATTCGAATCGATCTGGATCCCAGCGGAAGTCGTCATCCTGTGGGAGGGCATTTATTTCGTCCATACGATCATAGTCGCCGCTATAGGACTCATAGCTTCGACGTGGAGGATCCGCGACGTGGTTTCCGTATGATTGATTCAAGGGCCCATCTCTTCGACCACGGTCGGTTCTATGCTGTGGAAAGCCACTGTATCCATCGGTACTGTCCCGTGGCTCATGAGCGGCGGAACCTCTTCCTTGATGGGGCTTTTTTGGTCTGGGTAGTCGCCGCCCACCGCTGGCAAGCATCCATTTTTCGAACCATAAAGGCATGGTGCGGACCAGGAGGTGAGGTAGCGAATATTTGGAAATATAATAACTCAAGAGTACCCGTGATCTTCTTTTTGCTGCACTTCCTTGATAATCTTTCGAACAGCGCCCAATGAAGGATGTGAAAGGATTTTATAAGATGGAGTGGACTTGGTTTTCATTTTCAGCAATCGACCATTTCTCTCGACACTCCGTGGGTTCCGCGAGGTAGCGTGAACTCGCCATTGTCACGTCCAGCCTCGGATGGCTCAAAGGAGAGGGTGTCGTTTAGAAAGGATTTGTGGTGACTCGAGCAGAAAACATGCTGTCCTACTGTTAGCAGTCCGAGACTGTCTCCTAATCTAAGTCAGCTTGGTGACAAGGTCCTAGCATTCAAGTCCCGAGGTCAAACTGGGCAGGTTGTCCAAATGAAAGTCGTACACATGGGATAAGAGCATGGCAGTTTGTGGGGTCAAAATAGCAGATCAAAGCTCCTTGCTGGTGCGGAAAAGAGAGGAATAACGAGGGGACGTTTTGATATGGCAGGTATAGGTTGTGTTATCATTACAGACTTAACACTTAAATCGGAACTCCAGGATAAGTGGCAACGTTGATAAAATTTGAACCCTAAACCTTTGGCCCCTTATGGCTCTTTTTGTAAACCATCAACCACAACCCACTCGCTTTCCGAGTGGACAGGGGTCTTAGAGGTCTGTTGGGCCGACAATTCGAGTTTCTGAGAACCCTGTGATACTTTTGGCAATTGATCGAAGTCTTCCACGACCATGACCTCATTGTAATCAAGGTCTTCAGCACTTTTTTGCTCCGCTGCTCCAAGGCTGTTGGATTCGTTCTGGGTCTTCGGGATCAAGTCCAAGGTTGGGTTTGAGTGAGGTAGTTGTTGACAACTTGGGTGTTCGATCTTTGCTGAGACGATCGTCGAACATGGGCCACCAGATTCCGGATCGTTTCGTTGTTTCTGGCGACATTCTTCGCACAAGGTGCTGTGAGATTGTTGAAAGAAATCCGACAGGCTTGGCCATGCCCTGGGTCGAACATTACGATCCCAGACGATGCCCCATATTTTGTAGCAACGAGAAGTCGAGCAGTGAAAATAGGCGACACCCTGGTTCAAGTCGATACCGATGTGAGGCGGAGGCAGGTCCGCCTTGATCAAAGGTGGGATGATGGTGAAGAAAGACATGATGTCAGGTGGTACTTCTCTGCCAAACGGTATTCAATACATCTGGTTGATAGGAAAGAAACTGCACGATTGACATGATTTATATAGTGAATCAAGCCAGGCTCAAGCGTGAGGTCAAGGAGAATAGGGAACTGGAATTGTCGCTTCGTTTGCTGGAGAAAGAAACTTGGATTCGGTTTGGCTGCCTTGGCTTGTGTGAAACCAAGCTATACTCTGGGTCACCATCAAGTCAGTTGGACAGACGAAGCGTCACCTATTAGAGCCCTGTTTGGTGGCCATGAAGTCACTCAAACAGCATCTTCCATGGGATGTGGCCATAGACACCGCGTCACCTCTTTGAGGAAGTAGGAACCCAGGCCTCAGGTTTCCAGTTCTGACCAGGATTTGATCCTGTCTCGGGAGAAGGCTTCCCTGAGCTCTCCGAATCGGTAGTAGTCTGGGACTTCTTGTCTACGGGTGTGTGGGAGCTTGCGGCGTTTGGCCGAGGGCCATCACTCAGCTGCGGCGTTCTAGATGGCTTCGAGGGTTCGATATATTTTGCTTTTGCGGCCCATCTTTCGTCCGCGAGACGGGCGTTTGTCTTCATCTGAGCCAATCTTTCAAGGTCGGCAGTCTGTTCTTGCAATGAGGGAGGATCAGCGCGAGTAGCACGTAGCCATTGGTGCCACTGAGGAGAGATTTGGACATCAGAATAGTGAGTCTTGCGGCTCGTCTTGACTATTCGACGCCAACGATTGTGGTTGAGGGCATCTTTGAACTCCCAGAAGGTATTACCGGAGAGGTCTGTGCCTGTAATAGATGTGAGCAGCGGGTAAATATGGGGAGGTCGACTAGGAGTTTTACCAATTAAGAACCTCTTTCTCCAAGGGAGTCTGAGCATCTTCCATCGAATCCATAGACTCCGAAATGAAGACATCCTGCAGGATCAGGTGCAGGTTGGTTGAAGAGGTTGGATGTAGAGGAAAAGAAGAATATTGAAGTCGTTGATCGTCAATAATTAATATGGAAGGCGCCGCCGCCAACGACGTCAACTTGCAGGGAAGGCGCGAACCAATCATGCCTCCACTGACTTCACTTGCCGCATCTGCGCCTCTCCGCCTCTTCGCCCGGACTGCCGCCTGAGACGCAGACAGACAGATGACCAACTCAGTCATAATCTCAACGAGTACTCCGCGAGTGCTGACGCTCAGCACGGACTCCCACTCCTTACTTTGTTATTCCACTTCCTCTACATCCATTGTTACAGACATACGGTTACTCGATTGCGCCTTGGACGCGTTTCGCACTCTCTTTCTCCCCCCCCACCACCCACATCGACCGCAGCCATGGCTTCCGTCACCAGCTTGGATCACGACATGCGCAAGTTGCGCTTGGATCGATATACGCCCGCCGCTGCCAATCAAGTCCGATCATGGATTGAGGATGTATTAGGAGAACCTCTGGCTCCAGGCGACTTGATGGATGCGCTGAAGGATGGTGTCGCCCTATGCAAGTATGTCCATCCAACCCCTCCTCCCAGTTCCCGTCCTAACATCTCCCCAGACTCGTCATTCGCGCCGGAGCATCCAGTGTCAAGTATAAGCAGTCAAACATGCCATTTGTCCAGATGGAGAACATCTCTCACTTTTTGCGCGCATGCGAAATGCCGCCACTGAGTCTCCCCTCTCATGATCGCTTCCTCACAGTGGATCTTTATGATGGCAAAGACCCCGCCCAAGTTCTACAATGCCTTGCTGCATTCAGTCGGAAAGCAAACCAAATCAATCCTTCAGCATTCCCCAACACCCTCGGCGCAAAGAGCAAGTCCGCCATGAGCCCCCAGGGCACCGGCTCGAGCAGCACACCCAGATCTCCTGCTTACATGACAAACTCACCTGCCCTCCGGCCGCGTGGAACTAGCACCAACACCCCAGAGCCTCCATCTATTGCCTTCAACCCACTTAACAGAGCTGCATACTCGGGCCGTATCAGTCCCTCCAAACCCGTGCCCCCTGCAAGTTCACTTGCGAGGGGTGGCCTGGCTACCGGTGGCTCAGTCAGCTCATGGAGTAATAAGACAGACGAAGGCAAGACTGCTCCTGCCTGGAATATTCACCAGTATGGCTATATGGGCGGGGCAAGCCAAGGGAATCAAGGCATCGCGTTTGGTGCTCGCAGACAAATCACGTCTCCGGCTCCAAAAGTCCCGAGCGTCGCCGAGAAGGAGAAGCGCTTGCGTGAGGAGGAAGAGCAGAAACGACAAGCGGAAGAAGAGTACCAACGTGCTCAAGCCGCACAACGGGAGGCAGAGGAGGAACTGGCCAGATTGGAGGAAGAACAACGCTGGCTTGCCGAAACTCAACGACAGAAGGAGCGGGAGGCCGAAGAGCGGCGTGCGGCCGAACGAGCGCGAACACAAGAAGAGGAACGCGTGAGACTCGAGGAACAGCGCAGGCAACAGCGTGTCTATGACCGTGAACGTGAACGCGAAGCACAGGACCAAGCCGAACGAGAGGCTGCCAGCTCCCGCAATCGTTCTAGAGCGACAAGTGATGCCAGGCTGAATGGTCAATTCTTGAGCCAGTATCAATCGAGCCAGCTCGCTAGCCCACCACCCCCGAGCACAAGCCCTGGCCTCCCCCAAGAAACACCAGAGGCTAGGCGTATCGCCGAGTTGGAGCGCCAACTTGAGCAGATGCGCTCTCAATCTCGGCGAACTGGCGCATCCTCTATCCAAATTCCCGACCCAGAACCGATATCCTCCAATACACCATCGCGATCGCCTGGGCCAACGAGTCACGAGGATGACTGGGCAAGCTCTGAGCGAGACTACCTCAAGTCCGAGTGGCAAAAATCACAGGATCATTCAAGTATCTCCCCAGTCCCGGCGACCTCTCGACCTCTTCCAGACCCGTCGACATATAAGTCGTCCTCCGCCACCACCAATCGCACTGATCGCTATCTCAACTCCAACACGGCCCCGACTTCACCACCTCCAAGTCAGCACCGTTACCAAGACTACTCGACCACCCATGAAGTCGACCTTGAGAATCAACGACGGCTCCAATCTCAGCAAAAGACCAAGGCAGGCGCCTGGGCGAGCAAATCACTCCTGGAGCGGGAGATGGAGCGTGAACGTGAGCGGCAACGAGAATGGGAAGAAGGCCAGAAAGCCACGGCGGAAGCGGCGAGGGATCTCAAGCAAGGTTCAGGTCCGGGGCAGTCATGGGATGTCCATCAATATGGCTACATGGGTGGCGATAACCAGAACCGAGGAGGAACTGGACTAGGTGTTGGTGGGCCAAGAAGGCAGATTATTGGACCACGACCACCGCCATGATCAAGAGATCTAACCCATCATCAAATTCAAGCGTGATGCCGTTGACCAAGATGAAGTTATGAACGAGATATAGAGTATTCTGATTCGACATGGTTACAATTGCACAAGTGACAACATGGGCGGGACGAGTGAGATTGAACATTGGAGCCATACTTCTTTGTCTATAGATGATGATGATGATGATGATTTCTCCGCTGTCGTTGGTCGTGGCATAGTTAGCGTTGCATACATAACATTACAAATGTACACAACCACCGCAATGACCTCGGTCATAGCTGTGCGAAAAAACCAGAGAGCAAACTTCCAACGTTAGGAGTCTTGAATCCATGTTCTGTAGACACTTATCGAACCTCCTCACTCGGTCTTTCATCACGTACACAGGGGAATACCATCTGATCAAGTACTTGTGTACAAATCCCGCACCATCATCTTAAGTCTCATCCCACTTTCCGTCAACCAGGACCAAGCCTCATCCGCAGGACCTGGCTTTCCTCCTTTGGCATCCTTATCCTTCTCCTTATCCTTGCCAACCCTTGCAGCTCTCCTCTGCACACCCTCGTCAACCGCGACAGTCAATCCCCGAGGTACTGCACCGACATGGATGATTCCCATCTGCACCATCCGCCTGATCAACCCTTCCAACAAGATCGAAACTCGAGCATTGGCATCAACCGAGTTCTTGGCCGCCGCGAAGGGTAGATACTCGGTTTCGAGTTTTCGTGCGGATATGATGACATCGGAACGAATGCTCGGGGCGGATGGTTCGAGTGTATGTTGGAGTAAGGCTTCTAGTAAATTCAGGTGGACGATTGGTTCAAAGTGCGGTAAATTGTGAGGACTAGAGTCGTTGTGTGGTTGTGTGGTAGAAGGAGGAGGAGGAGGAATTGTCACAGTAGGTTGAGGGAGGACGAAAGAGGCGAATTCACTGAGGGGGAGTGGTTTGATGTATTCGACGAAGAATGTCAGGAGGTCTTCTAGGTCTGGGAATGTGGTGGGGCTTGTGGCTGTCAGGGTTGGATGTGTGGAGATGTAGGTCAGCATGGTTAGAAGTCGAATTCGAAGGGTGAGACAGAGGCTATCTCCGAGGGTGGCTTTATTTGTTGGTCCAGAAGTGATGGGGCCGTCTTCTCCATTTGCGTATTGCGACCGGAGGCTTCCAGAGCTGTTTCGGGGTGTGAGTCGGCGAGATGATGGAGTGCGTGTTCGCATTCGTTTGGATGGACGGTCATGTCCTCTCGAAGTTCTTTGGAAGTCTTTCCACTCATCGCCTTCATCAAGAGACAAGTCGGATTCGTCTTGCATGAGATAATCCCCGTACATTTCTTGGTCAATGTTCACGTCCCCTCTCCGCTTCTGGGATGCTAGGTCGCGACGTATAGGACCCTTGAGTTCATGGTCAAAGATGGGTCGAAACTCGTTGGTGGATTTCGACGTCCCATTGGCGAAAATGGCGCGGAGAATGCGTCTATGGTTGCCACCAGAGAGTTCGACGTACTGCCATAGTAAACTCTCTTCGGGTACTTGAGTTCGGTTGCGGAGATTCCAATCAATGTCCAAAACATCGAGCAGGAATGATAGAAACTGAGAATATACGGCCCATCTCTGGGCATAGATATCTTCTGGTAAACAGGCACAGTTGAATGCCCATCCAACCAAACTCCAAAAATCACCTGCTTCTGTCCATAGACTGTCTCTCTTTGCAAATGGCGTGTCTGGCTCAGGATCAAATGCCCGCTGCTTAGGCCGGCGTCCTTGGTCAGTCGAATTGAAAGGCGACCTCCTCTCTTCTGACGACCTTGGATCGTATCTTCGAAAGGTAAAGGCCTTGACCAAGTTGGCGTTGACGGGCCCGGCCGATTTCAGGATGATTTTCAGAAGTCGTAGAGCTGAATTAGATTGGTTCCATTTATCGCGAGAAGTGGTACGGGTCGTGAAGAGAGGGTGCACACTGATGGTCGCTGCCAGGGATAGATGGGGGGCTGAAGGAACCATCACCGGCAGATGTCTATCAAAGCAGGATAGGCTATTTGCAGTGATGGAGAGAAGGAAATTGTATGCCTGAGTGAAGAGACCTTCCTCGTAATATGTGTGTACATGGTGGGCTAATTCATATGGAAGTGGTTTGACTGGCCGATATTGAAGGGTGTCTGCCCGTGTCGTCTGGCCTGAGAAAGACTGGGTCGCAGGCGGAGAAGATAAGGGCGATGAAGCTCGCACTTGACTCATGTTGAGATAAAGGGCTTTCTGGGCATTTAGAAGCCTCGTATACTAGATCCTCAAGGGTAGACCACGTAAAGGTCTTTGGTTTGATGGTTTGACTTAACCCGTCATTGGATGAGGCGTCCCCTCGTACTGCCTTTGAGCCAGGGCGTCATCTATGTTCTCGGTGTCCTTGACATGTGGACCAGTTCTGGTCAGCCAAAAAGACACGACTTTGACACGTATGATTTAGCTGATGTAACTGATACAGGCGACGTCGATGGATAAACGCGACCAGTTGAACACGCGAGGCGGAGACATATCACGTGGTGACACAGCGCATGCGCCAAGACTTTGATTTGATTATGAGACGACGAGATCCAACATCCATTGTCAACATGACTACAGTTTACAATCAAATTGGTCTACCATAAAAGCAAGGATATCATGTATCTAGTCAATATCCGTCAAGTCCTTCACCCAAGCACTATTGCTTCTTTTCCTTTGTCTTGGCTTCATTGATTGCGTTCCCTATCTCCGGGATTGTATGGCATGAAGCGGCGTAAAGATGCGCCGTCTACCCGTCCTTGCTCCTACCAACACAGGCGGGCGATCAACTGATTAATAAGAATACTTCGACCTAGACGATCATTTCCGTTGAGGCGGAATAAAGACGCACCGTCAGGAGATAGTGGCTTCTACCATGACATATAGCTCTGGTCGACCTGAAGGTTGCATGGTAGGTTCGTTGAAGAGATTATCCAGGCCTAAATCTTGAATTCCTCGTGACAAAGCTATTCTGGCGTGATGGCCTCTCGCAAATCAGTCCTCATCACTGGGTGTAGTAAGGGAGGGATTGGTGATGTCCTGGCTCAACAATTACATCAGAAAGGCCTACTAGTATTCGCGACAGCTCGAAGTCTTGCAAAGATTGAACATTTGAAAGAGCAGGGTATCAAGGTCCTGCAACTAGACGTTGTTGACGATGCATCAATCCAGAAGGCGGTGGAACAAGTTGGAGCTGAGACAGGCGGCAAACTGGACTTCCTAATCAACAACTCTGGCGGAGGTGGGAACCCGCTCAGTCGGGTTTTTAATTTATGGCTACTAACATCTCATCCTAGGTTATAGCATGCCATTGTTGGACTCAGACCTAACCGCCGCAAAGCAACTATTCGACGTCAATGTCTTCGCTCTGGTTGGGGTCACCAAAGCCTTCTCGCGCCTACTGATCGCATCAAAAGGGACAGTCGTCAACGTTGGGTCAGGCATAGGATACGTCCCATATCCTTGGAGTGGTTGGTACAACACGAGCAAGGCGGCAGCCAATCTTCTGACGGATGTAATGCGTATCGAGCTGGGTCTTCTCGGAGTCAAAGTCGTTCTCGTGGTTTGTGGCGGCACCAAGACCAATTTCTTCAACAACTTGGTCAGTGCTCCCCAGTTGCCGGCCACTTCTCCATATATCGCGGCAAAGGAGGAAGTGCAAGAGTCAATGTCTGGTGAGAATTTCACAAAGATTGCTATGGACGCCCAGGTCGCAGTGAAGACAATTGTCGACAATATACTGAGCTCCAGCCCTACAAAACGCCATTGGGTCGCAAGCGGTTCGTTTATGGTCTGGTTCGTGTCAACGTTTGGCTGGGCGACCATTTGGGTAAGTCTCCACCCTTCATCTATCTACCCAGATAGTTGTTTGATAACGCGTTGTAGGATACGTTGATCAAAGGTCAGGCGAAGCTCGGGATTGTCCAGGAAAAAATCAATGCGGCAGCTAAATCGAAATGAGGGGGCATTTAACCGCCGAAAAGGGAGTTCAATTGGTGTCGTCGAGCGAGCTGCATGCCAGAGAGAATAGTAGGTGGCAATATCACTGTCAAATAGAACAGAAAAAGCCCAGAGCATAGCAAGCCTACAGTAAGTAGCGTTATTTAACTCGATGTCTATCCACCTCTGTCGCTGGTTTACCATCGCTGCGCTATCCATGAATAGTACGGCGAAGGTTTCGTTTAGGAAACCCTGGGCGGTGTTATCAACAGGTTAAACGTCTTGGATTTTACAAAATCAAACAACTGGGAGCCTGGCCCGCTCATGTCCGTGGCGTGTGCCTGCGACAAACCTTGCTGCATGACGATCTGTACACTGCAGGGGTTCAAGAATTCACAAAGCGCTCCAGGTTGTATCGTCCCCTTTCCAACACAACAGCGACTGGTTATACAACGCGGAAATTCCCCCTGGCAAGTCGGATTGCCAATAGACCTACGCCGCCCATCAGCGTGTCCTTGTGGAATCGAAGCCATCCCTCTTGATACATATGTCTTCGTTAGGGACATGGCCCTCAATCCACGGCCATGTTTGCTCACTCAGTTCAGTTCATCACGATCAGCCAGGGATGCCACCCAGATTGATGATCATTCCGCATTTCTCAAAATCGAATTGCAGCTGCGGAGGAGCGTACGCTTTCTTTTCACCCTGTCTCAAGTCTGCTAGGACTTCCACATTGATCAAGTTCTCTCCCGGGTAAAGGTTAATGTCGTATGCTCCTCGTTGTGAAGAGTTCGGCTCTCGATAAAGAGTACCATTGTGGGTGACAAAAACCTTGTGACGGCGACGCTGTGACAATTCTATGACATTGAGGTTGGGGATGACCCGAATCATGCTGTAACTTGATGGCAATGATATCAAGCCTGAAGTCTGGGTTTTGTCTGGTGAGGCATACCTCACAAGTTTCCATCTGGGGTCTGAGGCTTGATTTGGGTTGGTCTGAAAAATTACGGACCGAATGAGCGCGGTGAGAATATCTGGTAAGCGTGTGAGAATCTAGACTCGAACGTCGCTGTAGGAGATGATCAACATACCTTTTCCTGGATCCCGGTAACGTCGTTCGAGGGGATTCTCCGATTGCAGGGACTCTCTGCTTGTCAGCGACTTTGACTGGTCGTGGTGGACATTTCCATTAGTAAGGGGTGGGTTTCCGGGGTGTGCAGGGTCAGTCTCCACGACTGAGGTGGGCAGATGGACTGGTGCGGGAGTCTGAGACACCTTGACGGTTGCCTCAGATGACGCCGCCCCTGTGCCATTGGTGTCGGCTACTATGGTGTCTTGTTGGTCAGTAATCTCAGAGATGCTACGCCGGAAGCTAGCAGTTGCGCTTAATGGGCCTGGTGTTGAGCCATTGGCTTGGTGGGTTCTCGAGCTAGCTCGCTGAGCACGAGACAGTGCCTGTCCCATTTCTTCCTTTTGGCGCCGCAATGACTCGCTGTCGATAGTGCCGCCTGCAACGGTCGGCGTGGGAGTTTGCGAGCCCATGGTTAAGCGTAGAGCCTTCGGCCTCGATGGCTGGGACAGAGACAACTTCAAGTTAGTTCGAGGCACCGGTGCGACACCTCGCCTCTGCATCTCCTGCTCCGACCATTGCTGCAAAGGACGTCAGCCGCGACCAGGCGGTTTGCAGACAGCTTGACACTTACTTCGAGATCGTCAGCCATTCGGTAGATGTCGGATTCTTCCGTATTGTATTCCCTTGCGTTGGTCCATATCAGGCGGACTTTGGATGCCAATACATTCCAGTCGTTGATTGCACCGTTCTCGACTTGGTCACGAATGTCTTCGATGGCGATCGGCTCGGCAATGACCTTGTAGTAATCGCGATAGTCTCGTTTCGATGGCTTCTGCTCAAAGTTGCTGATGAATTGCCAATAAGCACATGTCGAGAGCTAATGGGGGTTTTCTTAGTGGTCACTTACATTGCATCCTCCTGGCTTGATAACAGGTCCAGAAACTCTAGCATCGCAGGCTTCAGGTCTTCGTCTGGAACATTGCCCAAGGTACTTGGCGTGGCCTCACTTCGTCGCCGTTTCAGATGAATCTTGATCTTTTCTGGCTGAACGAGTACAGCGTCTGAGTTGTCGGCTGAAGACTCTCTGAGTTGGTTGAGCAACTCCTGGGGTATAGGAGTAGGATATGCGCGATAATCTGGGCGGAGATATGCCGGATTGTGTTTGGGCATATAGTTTGACAACGCCTTTCGAATCCTCTCGGCGTCCTCGAAAATGGAAGACTTATTACTATTATAATCTTTTGCATTTTGGACCATTCTTTTGAGATCAGCCTCGAGCTCCTCCATATTCTGATATTGGAAGTCTTGAAGGCGTTGCTCGATCATATTCAGGGACAAGGGCATTGGGGTCTGCTGGTAATAATCTGGATAGTCGACCCTGCTGGGTAGGTCGATGAAGTGATGTGCCACATTTCGCCCATTCTTGTCTTGGGATCTCTTCAGCTGAGAGACTAGCTTGAGGCCGAGATCAGTGGTGGTTTGCGCCGATTCGACTTCGGGAAAGTGGGTGTCCTGGAAAGGTGTTGTTAGCAGGCTGGGTCAAGTAGGGTGAGCAAGGCTGGCGTTGAGTGTTGTGATGGATTGTGGTGCATGCTGGGCTAATGGCCATGATATGAATATATGATAGTGCCATGCCTGCAGGTGACTGGGTTGCAGACTGCAGACTGCAGACTGCGGACGCGGGTGTAATTGAGACTAAGGGCAGTGGGTGTTGTATGGGAGAATCTGTTTTGCACGCGTGGCGCAGGCAATGGGTGTGGTGTATTGAGGTTGATTTGATGCAAGGAAGAAACTGATGGTTGAAGGAGGGATCGAGAGACTTACGTCGTTCCGCTTGCGTCGCTTGGGATCTGGAGTGGCTGTAAAGTCCTCGGTCAAGCCTGCATGGCCGCTTCTGCGCTTCGAGCTCATGGTCGCGGGCAACTTTTGGCAAAGGGCCTTTGTCACAACAGGGAGGAATTGGGGTATCTGGCAACACGGCGGGTCTCCATGCAAAGATCGGATCGGAAAAAACCTTGGGGCAAAGAGATTCGACCAGAAATGACCATCAACAGCCTCGCCTGCAGAAGGGGGAACACCAATGTAGAAATCCACTGTCCAATTCTCCTTCGATCAATGCAGCCAGCAGCCAGAGAAACGCGTGATACGAATACCTCAATACCTCTGGAGCAGCGAGAACTCTTCGGAGCGGACTTACAATCCTCCTGGGGTTGACACGTGTGAAATTGTGTGAGCCACAATGTGGCGTAAGTTGGTCTTGAGTCTTGGCTACCTGCACCTCAAGTTTGCCGGTGCGCAGTAGTTGTCCTGTCCGTGCATCTTTTATTCGAAGCTAGAACTCCCACGCTCATTCACTACTGTTCAGAGAGTTGGAGACTTATTGGAGTTGTTTACTTTATTACAGGTCACTCAGGTGCATGTTTGTATGCCTAGGTCCCTAAGGTATCCCACGTACTACTTGTACCTAATTGATTCGTGGTTGCACCTGCACCTCGTTGGCGCGCCCGTGACTTGATCCAACCACAACCGATTACCAAGTCCGTACGTGTCTCTGCACTTCTTCCTCCACCCATCAACCCGTGGTTCCTCAACTCTGGTTTATTACTGTCTCTAACTACCTAGTACAGCAGCTTCTCACTCCTGCTTGCAGCGTCCGATCCTGGGAGACAGTACAGCTCAGTCTTCTGCAACATTCCTCCTGCCGCACGCAAAGGTGCTGCCCCTCCATTCAAGCGCGTGCCCCTGGTCGTGCATCACCCCTCACCGCAATCTGTTTATCCCACTCAAGACGCGACGAATCACTACAAGTTTCTTGGTGGCACAAGACCAGCCAACCGTTTCTCCTTGTACGCCTGAACGCTTCAAAACGCTCTTTTGCCAGCGTCGCCTGCCCCTCATATTACCCCTTCTGCGGTGTCTGTCCAGACTTGGGATTAAGTCAAGATGGGTGACATTGAGGCATCACGACGAAACAAGAAGCCTCGTCCATTGCATGATTCTGAGAGATCACGTCTCGACGAATTCATTGATTCCATCGGCTATTCGGCAAGGTCTGACCACCTGTTTTTATTTCCTGAGCTTCAACTAAGGTTGATTCCAGATACTCTGACTCGGAGTACGAGTACAGACATGTACAACTTCCCAAGGCTATGCTAAAAGCCATCCCGCGAGACTATTTCGACGAGCAGAAAGGTACACTAAAGTTATTGTGGGAGGAAGAATGGAGAGCTCTTGGTATTACCCAGGTAATGCTCTCAAAACAAAACGTTCACAGATTAGGAAGAGATGTTGACACGTTCACAGAGTCTCGGCTGGGAGCACTACGAAGTTCACGAACCAGAACCGCATATTCTATTGTTCAAGTAAGAAGGATGCCGCGTAGTGGAATGAACCAAAGACGTGCTAACCGTGACCCAGACGTCCGATCGGCTATCAACCTCCGGCACAATGATTAGTGGTTGATTGATTTCATGGTGAATGTGTGTTGACTAGCGCAGCATTGGGAACGGCGTTTTGCTTTTGTCCAAGGAATCAATGGGAGCCATGGCCACTGCGGTCTGAGCGAGCGTGCTTGATTACAATCTTGGTATGCCATGACGGATACAGACACCAGACAGTTCAGACAGTTCAGACGATTTGGGCAAGAAATTGTGTATTGTTCCAAATCAGCACAGAGAAGTTGACTCCCAAATTATACCACGACTCAGGAAGCGTCGGCCACGGTATCGTTGGGTTAACCTGATGCCAGCGCTGTCTTCTTGAGTCATCTCTGCTCATTTGATGATCCATGTGCATGTTGGGTGACGTTGTCATTGTGGAGTAGATGAATCGGGGGCGAAGTTCGATCTCGCTGGGAGGATGTCTGTCTGCTCTCAAAGTTTGATGCAATTTGGTAGATTAGGAGCTGTCGGTGATGGCGGTGGTGGAGGTGGAAGCGAAGGAGAACGTGGTCCTTTGGAGGACGGCATTGATCAGTTGGATTTCTTTTGAAAAATATCTGGGTATCACTGTTGGCTTTCAATCTGGGTACAGTGGACGTGGGAATATGGAGAAGTTGAGAAGAATATGCTGCGAGACAGGGTTTCTAAAAACATGGCATTACTCGTTGACGAGCTGAAAACGCCGGCCATGAAAGGAGAATGACAGCCAGTTCCATGACTCTATCGCGAGCCCAATGACTGTATGCGAAGAGAAGAAGTCTGATGACACGGATCAAAGCACAGAATCCTCAAGAGACAGATTCCCAAGCGACCCAACGCCCGCCCACTCAAACCGCATTCTTCTTCAACCACTCGTCCCATTGCTCCTCAGTCCAGCCTGAACTGATGGACCGTTCCTCGACACCATTAAACAAAACTGTAGGTGTGACATGCACACCGGTGACACGATTGGCCTTGACCTGGAACTTGACATCATCAGTGACCTTGTTCCCAATATTCAGACCGCCATCGGCGGCAGGCTTGTCCGGCACCACCAACAGGTCGTAGATGGTCTTCTCATCGACACCTTCAACGGAACCGGCGAGCTTGGCCAAGCGCTTATAAGTATCGTTGCGGGTTTCATTAACCACGTTGACGTCAAAGTAATCTTTCTGTGCTTCGAACAATTTCTCGGAAAACGCCCAGAAAGACTGCGGCGATGTACGGAGGACAGCGACGCCGGCTTCATCTGTAGCACAAAGACAAGAAACATGATTAAAATGGCTTGAAAAACAGATTTCGCGAACAGAGCGTCGTCCTACTTACGGGTTAAAGTTGAGGAAGGATGCCATGGCTGGATTTGCTGACGGAAGATGACACGAACCCCAGGGTTGGTGTATTTCTCCTCGATCAACGGTCGAACCTTGGTATAGAATGTCTTGAAGATCTTGGCTGAGAATGGGCAGACGTAGTCTAGGTAGATTTCAATGGTATGTTTGGCATTGGTGGTGGATGCTGTGGCTAGTAATTGACCAGCGAACTTGGGCGGGAGAGCCATGTTGGTTGATGTCGATGCTATGGGGATGGAACTGACAAAAGCAAAAGGTGCAGAACGAGTTGTTGTAAGAAGTTAGGGAATTGCTTGGATATATATCTTCTAGCAAAGCCAGTGAGGGTTTAAAGGTTGAAGCTGAAGCGATCACGTTTTGCGATCTCGAGGCAACTACTTAAATCATCAACTTCTTACTCAGCAATTCCGTCATGGAGCACTTATAAGGTGATCTCAATTAGAACATTGCATGTGATCATGCTTGAACAAGGCAATATAGCGTCATTATCTCACTTACAGTATTACTCTTTCGTTTAACCATAAAGCCCTCAGCCCTCAAGCTCTTCACTAGTCCAATTACTGATCGAAATAATGGGCACTGTTGACATGAACGATTAATGTATACGTTAATTTCTCAACCTGTCCCCCACCCCCAACCACCACCACCCAATGCTCATCTAATTGACTCGCGGAAGAATGGCGACGATGGCCAGATCTTGAAGTGCCTGACACATTTCTCTATCTCAACTACCAAAAGACCATGGAAGCTCTTGCCTTGGTGACTCGAGTATCGAGAAGCTCCTTCCTATCGACATACCTCTCCCACCTTCCCTCTCCTTGAACGCATTCAACATGTTCTTCTCACTGCTCGAGATTTTCTGGTCAACTTCGTCGCCATTACGTTCATCATCATTTGAATTATCTTCATCTTCACAACTGACGATGTCACTTCCAATTGGTTCTTAGCTCGCATCTTGTTACCTGATTGACCATTCTTTCAAGTTATGTCTAGAGGGTTTGCCCGCCTCATTCAGTTGACTCTAATTCTCTCACTGTTTAGTATCATTCTTCACTTCCTTGTTTTGGCATGGCTTCTCAAGTCCAACCTGATCCAAACGCGTCCATCAACTACCTCGTTGTACTATCACGATGGATTCTGGACAAATGTAAGCCTTTTTTGACCTACCTTCGAGCTGTCAGGCCCATCGACGCCGTTCAATTCGCACAGCTCCTATACTTCTACTTTCACGTCATTCTCGTTTGGCTACTCTCAATTGGCACTGGGCTTCGCTTTGAACTGCCCAATGAGCGCTTTTAACAAGGGCTGGTGCCGGTCAAGATCCATGAATACTCTCATCGCACCATACTAACCAGACCTCTAGGTTTCTCCCCAAAATCTACAACCAGCCAGATATCCTCCAAGCCTGAAACTCGACGGGTCTCGGAACGCATCGGCGGTACAGCACGCAACAGGGAGAAGGCACCGTCATGGCTCCCGTCGATAGGCCTCGTACCGTTGATCAAGGCGTGCTGTTCTTGGATCCCAGGAGGACGATTATTGATCGAGAGATTCGACCGCACTCCTGAGCCTGCTCGTTCAACGTATCTCGGTAGACCATGCAATCTCTGCTAGGAGCTCGTTCTACCGGATGAGATCATCGTGCAACTCAAGTGTCAAGACAGTCATTGGTTCCATCACAAATGTGCCATCGAGCACCTCCGGTCCGTGTGGAGATGCCCCATTTGCAGGGCTATGTGCTTTGCGAGAAGTGAAGACTCTGAACACTCTGAAGACTGTGAAGACTGTGAAGACTGTGAAGACTCGGGTTCAGAAAGAGTGCACTATTGGGATTAGCGTACGGTGCACGACTCGACAACTGGATCGTGTTCTCGTCACAAGGTTGAGAATTTGATGGCCCAAAAGATACAGAACCCTTTGTTTGCATCAGGCTAGTTTGAATTTGGTAATTGTAGTTGTACATAGTGCCATTGGTATAGTATAGCCACCGCTTCATCTCATACAGGTGGTTGACTTGCCGTTTTGCCCATACGCCTATCTATGCACTTTTCTGCCGGGCTCCTCCTCGATGAGCGCTCACAGCGGTCTCGATAGACTTCAAGAATTCCTCGGCTTGCAGAGTGTTGTAGGTAGGGTTGTTGATCAGCGCCTGTGCGATGTCGTCCATGAAAGGCATCTTCTGCTTGACGGGCTCGGGATATTTGCCCTTGACATAGGCTTCGGTCAGACCTTTTCGTTCA
This sequence comes from Exophiala mesophila, assembly GCF_000836275.1. Lineage (NCBI taxonomy): Eukaryota > Fungi > Ascomycota > Eurotiomycetes > Chaetothyriales > Herpotrichiellaceae > Exophiala > Exophiala mesophila. Next base: position 3,763,457 of record NW_015622505.1, read on the forward strand.
TCAGCCCTTTCCGCGACGTTACTGAAACTCATGTCCTCAACCGGCACATCCTCGCCCTTTGTTGCCTTAGCCTCATCTGCCTTTTGTTGAGCCAGCTCGGTCGCCAGTTTAATGACAGTTTCCTTCTCCTCTTCGCTTTCAAAGCGAACAAACTTCCCCTTTTGATATCTCTCGACCAACTGCATCGGCGTCTGATAATCATGTTGCAGACGATGTGACAAGAACTCGATTCTTTGCTGCACACTCTCGACCAACCCGACACTCGTCAATGGCGTATTCGGCCATTCCTTGCGTAATTCTTCCAACGACATATTCTTGCCGGGGACATGATCGATCTCTTCCGTCGGATTGACCGGTGGATCGAGGTTGGTGCGCACATATTCATCAAACGCTGCGTCTGTTGATCCATCATCCTGTTCTTGTTGTGCTTGGTCGCGAGCGGCTTTGGCTCGTGCGCGGTGGATGCGTGAATCACCTGGTCGAGCTGCTCCTCCTCTTCCTCTTCCAAATCCACCTCCTCGGCCTGGTGGTCCTCTGAATCCGCCTCCTCGTCCTGGCGGTCCTCCGAATCCTCCACCACGACCTCCGGTCAAATTAATCGGTTGTAGGCGACCGGTGCCGGGTCCAGAACGGCGAAGAATGGTCGGTCCACCACCTGGTGAGGATGTGGATGAGGATGAGGATGGTGATTGGGATGAGGTCGACGACGGACCTGTCGGTGCGGGCCGTTGAGGGTTGAATTGTCTTTGAGGTCCAGGTCGAGGACTGCCCCGGCTGTTGTTATTATTGGGTCGTGTCGTTTGAATGCGTCTAGTTTCGACGGAATCTTCGGGACCTGTGGGGGTGCGACGAATGGTTGGTCCTTTATCTGGCAATTAACGATTCTTCGTTAGATATATGATGATGAATAAAAGTAGCGAGAGAACAGAAAATGTATCAAGAGCTTAACTTACCATTAGAATCGTTCTCCGCTTGCAATGTCCTTGCGGAGGAGAAAGTTCTTGAAGTGACAGCTAACGCATGAGCATGTCGGGCTCGACCGGCGGTCAGACCGAGCCTCGAACATCTCACACAGATGTTCTCCATGGTCCGGGATATATGTCTGGACCGTGAAACGGTTAGGGAACGGATGATTGAATCACAAGATTGAAAGATTGAAAGATTGTCGATGGAGCTTCCATCGACGAGTTCCGCAGGATAAATTTGGCTTGGCGCATGTTTTGGCTTAGAATCTGAGAGAGGAAAGTTGGCCGACACGCTAGCTTGGGTATGGGGAGGACCTCCTTTGTTGGCTCAGCCTTTCCATGTATCCATCCCATGCAGAGTTGAATGACAGCTACAGTCGAGTCATGTTATCATATTCAGCCTATGAACAACATAATGGATTCAGTGTGTCAGTATAGAGTCTATTCAAAAGTCGTGTGTGTGGACAAAAAAGCAAAAGGCAGGCCACTTCCAGACACATCGCTCCCACTCCTGCCTACGCTGTGATTGACAGAGCACATAAAGAAGAGTATGTTTGAGTCGAGCCACAGCTCTCTTGTATTCGTTTATGTATTGTGGTACAGGTAAAACATTTCCGGCAAAACGCCGATCATCAAAGGCCAATTACGAGAACCCATCACCGTATTAGAATCTCTCCAACCAGTGGTTTAGAATGAACTTCTACATACCTACCTAGACTAAGGCCGAGGTCACTCACACCCTTCTTAAGGAGTTGTTTCGGCCAATTCTTGATCACTGATCAAGAATTCAACATACGCAGACATCCCTTGATTCGATTCGTCAGCAAACGTTGTGGAAAGCGGGGATGCTCTCCACCAGGGACAGTTAGTTATCCCCAATTCTCCAGATCTTGTTGGAGATGATGAGGAGCAATGGATGGATGAGTGGGTGGTTATACGAGAGACTATCCAGATATTTGGTCGAAGTCTGTATATTATATAATATATGATATATCCTGAAAGGAATGCATCAAATCCCAACCCATCTATAGCCAACACCTCGAAAATCAAGTCATTCGACCTCAACTCTATCCAAGCATATATATAAAAGAATCCATCTATCCCACTGGACCTCAACACCAGGCCTGACCTTCTTGAACAAAAATAAACAGCCGTCACCAAACAAACTCTCAATCCATTCCATTCTTCACCTCGACAAAATGCCCTTCTACGAAATCCAACACTCCCACCCACTCACAGCAACTCAGAAACACACTCTCGCTCGACACATTACACACCTCCACTCAACCACGTTCCTCACACCCTCGTTGTACGTCAACGTCGTCTTTCAATACCTGGCCCCAACGTCAACCTCGACGACATACTTCCTCGCGGGCAAACCCACTGCCCACCATCCTGCAGGACCTAACCGTATCTTCGCCATGGTCCGCGTCTCGCCTCAACGTACAAAGGCTGATTTTGATGCTCTGGCCCTCAAGATCGAGAATAAATGGTATGAGGTTGTCAATGAAACTGATGGTTCTGGCGATACGGCCGAGGCTCGTGCTTCCAAGAAAATGCATTTTGTTGTATTTCATCCGATGATTGCGGCGAGAGAAAATGGTGTTACTATTCCAGATGTGGGTCTTCTCTCTCGCTCAATTGCTTAATTGCTTCATTAACTTCGCGTTTGCTAACATCTCCTGCCTACCTTGCGCTCAGGCTGGTAATGAAGCTTCCTGGCTCAAGGACAATATGCCTTACTTCAAATCCCAGGCCTATGAACATGGTGACCAACAGTTTAAAGATATGCTAGACGAAGTCGAGTCTAGGGCTGATCTCAAAGCCCTCCTCTCCTGAGCTTGTCAGAAATCATTCAAAGTAACAGCTTGGCTCAGCCAACACATGCCGTGTACTGTCGTATCCTAACAACATCAACTAGGGAAGACTTTATATAGGCGTTGCCAACGTCGTTGTCCTCCCGCTCGTGTTTTTACAAATACCCTCGATATCATACTTCAAGACATCTCCCCTGTCACTCTGCTTGTAGGCCTGACACGTGGTCATCCCATGGCTCAAACACCTTCCAGGTTGTCCACATTTGCTCTGACAATCACAATCTTTTCACCCCGTTCTCGTGCCTCCCTCTCTGGACTATCGCGCACTTCGACTTCAACTCTGACTGCACCCCCGTTCCTGGACATGCTGCGACCAATGACCGGGCTGAGGTTGAACTGCTGTGCCACGACATTTCGCGTGTCATGATCCCCTGCCAAAGATCCATGTTCCGGCTTCGTTGATCTTCTGCGCTTCGGTGTCTGCGGCTCAAATGCCTGAGGCGTATCGCTCGTCTCGCTCGTGTCCGTTGTCGGCAAAACCTGCTTCTCCGTCATCGCTTTGTGAAGCGGCGTCCGCTGTCCCCCGGATTCTAGGTCGAGTACCCGAAGTCTGGAATCTGGACCTTCCAACGACGGGACTTGGAAGGTCTGTAGGTGAGAAGGTTTGACGGATTCGAGAGCGACTTCGCTTGCCGGCGATTCTGATTTTTTCATTATCACTGTTGGGATTCGGCTGTGCCTGCGCCTCATCCGGTCTTTCTCGAGGGCCCACTTTTTGTTCTCACTATCTTCTCTTTCTTTCGCCGCCTGAGCCAACTCTCGTACTCGACTTTTCACAACTCCAGGTTCAACCGAGATATCTCCTGGATCTTGCTTGATTCTTTCTTCGGCTTCCGTGACTTTTGGTGGCGCCGGGCTCTTGTTGAAGATGTTCCACTGAAACGGCCAGCTCACAGATGTCTTGCGCAACTTCCGTGTTGAGCCATCATTCAACCCCGACTCATCCTGAATTGTCTCACAGTCGCTGTCACGTAGTTCCTCAAGACCAACGTCCTTGCTCTCATCCTCTTTCGGACGGATTAGAGATGGCAGAGTGAGAGGGATGAGAGGAGTACCAGAGCGTTCCTCAATGATATCGCCGAACGTGATCCGGTGCATTCTCGTGATTGACCTAGGTTTGGTTTTGGGAAGATGGCTATTCGGGTACAAGTGTAGACTGTCTCGACAAGACAGATCATGACTAGAAGTCTGTGTTCCCAGTCGTTCAAACATGGCAGCTTTTTGACGTATGGGGCTTAACTCAGTTGCTGCTGCAGACTTGCCTTGTTGATCACATTTTTCTCCTCCTAGTGAACCCATCTTCGGGGCTGATAGCTGCCTGGGGCGATTGGAGCTCCTCGTAACAGTCATATTCTTCCTAGCACTCTCGACACCTAAATGTGGCCAGTAGAGAGGGTCCCTGTCATCATCGTACACAACCCTTTCACTCTCCTCGCTACTCCTGGGCCTGATAGTGTCGATACTTGACCGAAGATCAGGCTTTCGGTCAAGTGATGGTTTATGTGAAGCCAAAGCGGTGTGCGGACGACGGCGTTGATAATTTCCGGACGCACCCTCGCCTGTTGCTTGATCGGAGAAGACGTCATCGTCATCATTGCCTTCGATCGCATTGTCAAGCAAGTGATTCAACTCGGCCATGGTATATGCACGTGATCGTGGCTCCATATCTCGCTTGCCCTTACTGTCACCGATTGACTTGAGACGCGACCTAGCATGTGCGAGATTTGGTGACGTTTGGGTAGCATCCCTATTGTTTCCCCCAGCGTTATGCTTGTTGCTGCTGCGACGGCTAATGGCTTGCTCCGGAGATTGGACTTGGTTGTGTTGTAGAGAGTGTCTGGGAGATGGTACCTTGCTATTTGTTGGCCGAGTCGACGATAGCTTGCGAAGAGGTAATTCAGGCTTTTCAGGTAGAGAATTCGACTTGAAAGATGGTTTCAGAGGTTGTGGTCCATGGTCTAAAAGACGTTCGTCCGGATCATGGGTATCAGGCTTCGAAGAGACCCCAGGGGCAGTTGACAACGGCTCTGTCCGGTCTGCAGCCGGGAGAGAAACCAACTCTTGCTTCGACGATGGTGGAGGCGGCAGAATGGAAGGACTTCGACGCTCAATTGGATGGGCATCTTGGAAGATTCGAATCCGATCGGCCACAGTACCGGGCTGTGGACTGGGTGAGCAGGTCAGTGAGTCATCCTCGTTGAGGAGGAGGATATCGCCCTACCTTCGACCGGTACTCATGCTTTCTGAATGCAAGGTAATCGTAGCATAAATAATTTATCGGAAAACCCGGTATGACCGAGCAACTTGGTTGAGAGGCTCGTTTGCGGCCTCGAAGACTGTGATATATCTGCTTGATGGGTAAAGATAGGTTTCAAGGTGCCGATGTAAGGCCTGAGAAGTTCTTTCCCAACTTCTGATGTGGACATTACATTCGGGCAAGAGCATCCGATGGCATGACCGCGACTTCCGTCTAGAAACTGCCTGATGATACCTGCTAGTTTGAGCCAAGTCAGACGCTGGAGCATTAGATTTATTCAATAAAGGATTGACAGGAGACTACTGCTGTTGGGACGGATAAGAAGAAAATTGTTCAGGTTAGTGGCATGGAAAGAAGATGATCGACGGAAACACGAGTCAGGGGTAGTGTTCTTGCGGAAATTCTTTTGGCTCGGGTCTTCCTCTATATGTACAAAAACATTGTTTGAACGACCGCTTTATTTCAGTGCAGCTTGGATCGACTCAAGGATCTGTTTCATAATGGTTAGCATTTTCAGGGTCCGACATGTCAAAGGCTGACACAGTTTGCACATACCTCGAGCTCAATCTTGGCCTCAGCAATGTCCTGCTCGCTACCGCTTCCATTTGCAATCTTTTGTGCTTCAGCAATCTGTGATTTGACAGCTTCTGCGCTGAACTCTTCCACTGGGTATCCTTCCACAGCATTGATGCTGAGAACCGAGTTTGGTTGGACTACGGCGAAACCTCCAGACACTATGTCATAATCCAGTCAGTTCTCTTTCTTGCTGCGGATTTGTGATATGTTGACCATGGGTTGGGGTGCTCGCGTATGTGGTGATTACGGGGACATACAAAAGAATTGTTTGCTTCCTCCTTGCTCTTCGATGATTTCCACCAAGCCGGGCTTCAACTGTTCAATTGATGGGACGTGCTGGGCAAGAATACCCATTTCTCCAGATTCGGCAGGGATGTTAACTTGGACGCTGTGACCATCGGGTTAGTAAAGAGGTGTCGTCGGGAGGACAATGAGGACGAGGCTTTCGATTCATCGTGGTGGTAGAACGTACACATCTTGGGACTTGTAAATAGACTGAAGCTATTGTCAGCAATTGTCTCGATCGTCCATGTCGAGGAGCTCATCCAGAACAGGTTGTAGGAGAGGACAGCATTGAGCGTCGCCGAGTTCGGGGTTGGACTTACTTGATGAGGGAGGGCCAGGGAGAGCTTGATCTTGTCCGAGACGGCATCAGCATAGCCTCTGCGTTGGACGGGCTTCAAGAATGATGCGGATCCAGTGCGCAGAGCTGCGCGAGAGAGACGGAGGGCGCTCATGGTGGTCGTATGTCGAGTCAAACGATCCAAATTGATTTCGCGAGCCCGGAGTTGTTCTTGCAAGCTCCAGACTTTAGCTCTACGATTTGAGGTTCAATGCCAAGCAACCTATTCTGGGAAGTTGAACTTGCTGCCTTCATATAGAAATAAGATTAGCCAGTAATATCTTTCAAAATCTGACAGACGTGAAGCGGCGACAGGTACTTTCCACATTAGTACTAGTGAGAGCCCTACTTCCTATACGCCTTCTTACTATGCTCACTCAGAGCGTTTATCTTAATATCACTGAATTCCTCCACCCATATGATCAGACGGAGAACATTGTCAGAAAGACTCATGTTTCGACTGCAGCATGTTCATATCCATATGTTAACGTGAGCGTCGTTGGTATCCACTTACCCCTACCTCCATCTAAGTAGGAAAAGTATGCCCCAAGACGGAATAGACTCTAACCACCGTCGTCAACATTCTACTCTTCTAACGCAGCATCCCTTCATAGTCCTCAAGCTATCAAGCCGAGGCTGTGCGGAATATCTCTGCCATCCATTGCTGCGACAATTTACTGCTCTTTGGGTCTCCCGGCGGAACCACCTGACTCGCATAAATGCCCGCGACACCCTTCTCTCGATGCATGAACCAAGTCAAGTTTGGATATCCGCCCCAGGTGAGTGTTCCTTTCTTGAAAGCCCCCACATCATCTCCCATGTACAATCCTCCAAGACCCCAATTCACTCCTTCTGGAGTCTTGGTCGCTCCTGTCATGGCGGCAAGGATATCCGTCGAGGCCAACAAGCCGTTGTGTGCGCTGGAACCTTTTGGAAGCTGTGGTACGAACATTTCCTTCTCGACAGTCCCACGCTTGAGCAAGACTGGCTGGTCCTTGATCAGGTCACCTAGCACTTTGACATAGTCTTGCGCCGAAGAATATAGACCGCCACCAGCGCAGTCTTCAGGCGCATAGTCAACCCATGGCTTCTTGGCTTCCGTCAACTTGCCATCTTCTCCTCTTGCGGCGGTATTGACAAGACGCTTCTGGATGTCGGGATGCTTCTCGAACCTGAATGTCGTAGAGTTCATTCCTAGCGGTGCGAAAATGTTCTTCTGCATATAATCTTCTAGTGTCGTGTTGTTGAGTCGTGCCACGATCAAACCAGCCCACTAGATGTGAGGAGTCAGGATCAGGTTACCGATCAAGATCGTATGGCCAAGATAATGAAATTCGACGACCTGCAAAGCAAAAGGGAGAGGCCAACTTACATCGATTCCTCCACTATAAGCCCAACCCTGACCTGGCTCAAAACTCAGCGGCACAGTATGCGCGGCTGCCACGACGCCATCGAGACCTTTTGGACCCTCCCCCCGAGAGGCACGCCATGCCATCAACGAAGGGGTAAAGAGATCATATGCAAGACCACTACTGTGACAAAGGAGTTGTCTCAGAGTGATCTGGTTTGAGGTCTTGGTCGTGCTCAGCTTCGGGCTGGTGATATCGCCCTCGGCGTGGAGGATTTCCAGCTCAGCAAGTTCAGGCAGGACTTTGCTGACAGGTTCATCGAGAGTAATCTGGCCCCTTTCGACGCATTGCAGCGCAGCTACCGTGCCGAGAAGTTTGGTGCAAGATGCTATCCAGAAAGTTCCATCGATGCTGATGGGCTCTGCGTCGGGCGCGACGCCATTGAACCCTGCGGCTTTCAAATACAACAACTTGCCTAATATTGAAAATCAGAAAGGATTCTCGCAATGAGGATCCTGCAGAATGAGTGGAGGGATGTCAACCCACCATTCTTGTCCACCGCTGCGAGGACACAACCGGGAACCTCATTGGCACCCCGCGCGGTGCTTGCGGCCAGAATCTGTTCGAAGTCCGCCATGTCTACCCTGATACCTTAATTCGAGTTTGTGAAGAGCAAGATGACAGATTACCAACAATCGCAAGGTTTATTGAACAGAGTTCTCAACACTCGAAAACTACTCAATTATTCACGCGATTTGACTCAGAGTCTGATGGTCTAAGTTACTGACAACAAAGAGGTAGCCTAATGAACCCAACGTTGTCAACAGTATCCAGTAATCGCACGGCCCGCCTGTCCCGTTTGTCTCTCGCTAGAGTTCAGCCTTCATTGAGGGGCAAAGAGGAGTGGTGCCTTTGGTGGCCTTCCCGAGGATACAGATTCATTAGCGTCACGAGGCCAAGTCGGAGCACCTAACCGAGGTTAGGACCACGACATCGTTAACCCTGACGTCGACAGGATGCCGGGAACAAATTGTCACAAGTCGGTTTTGGTGTAGTCATACTCTGTAATGTTGTGAATGTGCTGAGTGTGCCTTGATAAGGTTATGTGGGGTTGGTCCGAGGGGTTCCTGGGGTCCCCGTCGACTCGGGCTTCCGGGGGAGATCGTCAGGGGTGGCTTCGGGACACGGGGGCAATTCCACACAACCCCAGCGAACGTTGAGGCCTTGACTTGAATTGAGCTAGTTGATGGTATTTGACATATTTTGATGGAGCAGTGCGCATCAAATCCGCGACTTCTGCAGCAACTTTGCCTGCGCCGCGATCGCGTTTGTGTATCGCAGATACTCCCTAGTTGGCGGCAAGAGCCAAGTCGTGCTGTTCGGACGTCGCTCTATCGAAGGAGCATGTCCGCCTCTCTCGATGGCTTTATCAATGCAAAAGAGGTGGATGCATCGACGTACGCTTTCTTCATCCAGCCAGATCCTTTCCTCAAGAGAATTCCAGTCTCCCAAAGAAGGTGATTCGCCGTCCACGACAGCTATGTCCACAGGATAGGCCAGGACGGAGGAGGTGAAATCCAAATCCACATCCGCGACATAGGTCGCATTGGTTGTTGTGAATTCTACACATGACCCTTGACTCACATATAAAGCTCCTTCCAGCCAGGAGGCAGTTTAAACACCTCAAAGTCGTCATCCACCTTTTTATTCAGTGGATTCTCATCCATTCTCGATATTCCCGTCGCATTCTTCTCCCAGCGATCCACCAGCCCCACATCCCAGTCTTGAAACTTTCGTGCTGATTGCGGCAATATTGACGAACTTTCGTGCAGCGTTGTGTTGAAATCGTCAAAGTCTTCAGGCGGAACGACAAGTTCTTCGTGTGTGTTGCTGTTGTCGTCGATAAACTTAGCCGGCTCCGGCAAGGATTTGTAGAAGACCTTCATCGCTCGATGAGCTGTAGGGCCACGACTCGAGCTTGAGTAGTAGATGTCGGGGTTGAATATCCAAAGGAGGAGACCATCCCGACTTCGGTGGGGGGCATCTGGCGTATCATCATGCAGCACGACTTTACGGCTGATGGAGCTCTCGATGAGGGACAGAAGTTGGCTGCAAATGAAGACGGCAGCTGCGTATTGTTGTAGAGGTTCGTCAGAACTGGGCTTAATTGACAATCGAGACTTGTATAGTCTAAAACTATTCTCGGCGTCTGGGCTCTTGGAGCCTAGCACCGACTCGCAGCTTGCGCAACGGACAATCGAGTAATTCGACTTGGATGATTCTTCCTCCTGCGAGATATTCTGGTCAGCAATGATGTACCTCCTCATCTTCCCTCTGAGCTGCAACTTCCAACGACACAAAGGTGAAACATGGGGCAGGTCATGACTTGGCAAACATCAACCATCTTATCTATTGACAGGAGGTTGAAGACTGCCAGCCACAAAGATATATACAATATCGACCCGGTCATTCTTTGGCGGTTGTATCAGAACTCGAATCAACGGTAATCTCCAGGTTTGGAGACTGAAAGAGTTCTTTCTTTGCGCCATTTCGGTAGCTCAGCCCAAGAGGAAATCCTCTTGGTCAGCGGAACAACAGTCATCATCGCCATCAACATACCTTTAGATTTTTGCAGTCCTCCCCATTGATTAAAAATGAAACCGTGTCAATCAAGCCCACGCTGGGCTTTGCTATCGTCTTACTCTTTGCCGAAAAGCCTTTCGATTCAGCAGCGGCCGTGGTGGTAGCACCATGTTCTGGATCCTTATCATCATGAGGCTTGTGACAAAACCAAATATCCATCAAGTCGGCCCAGTGATTGCTAGGAAGATCTTTCCATTCGTTGATTTTCCCGGCCGCCAAAATCTCGACTCCACAGCCTTTGCATTGCAAAGCGAGTTTCGTCCCCGTCAAATCGCCAGCCGACCAGGGAACTTCGATTCCTGACACATTTTCCGAAGTCGATTTCAATTCATCGAGATCGTCAATCTGCAATCGTGCCGAAATCTCTGTCTTGCGATCATATGGGAAGGTGACGTTGGCTGTACCCGAGATCTGAGTGGGTAGGTAAATACTGGACGATTCGCCCTCATGCAGTGCAGTCACGATGTGTTTGTCCGAAGAGATCAGGATTTTGGTATGTTCGTTCTTGTCGGTTTCTAAGGAAGCGTAGAGGGTCAATTGGCGGATATGAATCAAGATTTCGGCGTAGAGATAGATCTTGGGTTTTGGCATGATCGATCTCTCTAAAGAGCAATATTGGGCTGATGTTCTGGAGGGACTCTTATAAGGTGAGATATGGGACTCAGTCAGGAACCCTAATTGCCCAGGGTCGTCGTGATTTGAGGCCCTGGCGACAGTGTTGACGACTCTGTGGTTCTCTCGTGGCAAGCGTTGTTAGTTCGTCGTTTAGGAGGGGATCTTGTCCTTAACAAAGGAGGTCATGCGACTTTAGCCCCTCCTAGCCAGCCCGACAGGTACTTGCTATCGATATGAAAGCGCGTATGCCCTGCTTAACAGGACTCCTCATATGACTGGATGTATCATACACGAGAGTGTTGGGTGGCAAAGTCTCTCGTCGCGCTAGATGGTTGGTCTGCTGGGACTCGAGCTGAGGAAAAGGCAATATCTCGTCCCTGGGAGAAGCCAGAATGCCGGACAACTACCCATCTGAGGACAATAGTGCTCTCGAAGGCGCCGCCGTTGTCAGGAGTCGTTGGTAACGTTGAAACTCAGGCGACGAGAAGTCTGATGGTGGTATTCTTACTCTGCCGTACTACTGCCCAACATAATGACGGCAACGCAACTCTCTTGCTTGGCTTGGATTGACACGTGATATTCAGTGTTCCTTTGTTTCGGTCTTCAGTAGGACGCGACCTCCACGTTCGTTCATTGACAACCTTCATCCCGTCAACCCAAAAGAGACGAGCCATGCGATCACGCATGATGCCTGCCGATACATACACCTGGTGACAGGACGATTTAATCCACTATCGAGACAACAAAATTTGTGGCTTGGCGTGGCGGATGCACGTATACGAAAGGGGTTGTCCTCCCCCAAACCCAGAGACTAATGTATGCATTTACTTTGACAGGTAGATCAGCCACTCGCTTCGCGTTTCTCGTGGAGATAGCTAGCGCTGGCGATGGCGACAAAGAGAATCGACTGTATCTACATATAACAGCGGTAACGATTTGACCCGATGAAGCAGCATGTTGGATGAGACATCATACCGAGACTCGTTTCGACATAGGGCATGGATAGCCGGGGCTCCATTGACTCAACACGAGGTGGTTTTATCTCGTATCAAGATACGACTAAGGTAGTCGCCAACAAGCCACTGGAGGAGATATGAGATGCGAGATGTGAACTTCGGTAGGTGCGGGAACTTGTGACTCCATACTCCTTACTATCTGCTACTGCCGAACTTGTACGAGTATGCATCTCTTGGCCTCGCCAGTTCATGCCTATTCAACTCTCAACTCGGTGTGCATTGCATGGAAGTTGGCGCCTTGGTTTCGGTAATCTCCAGACGTCAAGGTCGGTTCGACGTGGATGTTTACCAACATGAGGTGCGGACCGCGCCAGTGGCCTCCTCGTTTGGCTGTGATGCATTTCTGGCAAGGCGAGATCGCCACTAGCGTTGGGAATACGAGGTGTCTGGCCGTCAGGATCGCAGATCAATGCCAGGTCTAACGAAGGCGTTGAACGCTTTGGTGGCTTTGCATATTGAGAAATGCTTCATTGTTTGCAGCTTACGCGGCAGGGTTGATTATCCTTGACCTGATGGACGTCTCTGTGTGGTTGAGGAGAACACTCGAGACTTGCAAAAACGATCACATTCCTACGGCAGTGCTCTTGGTCTGAGACTTCATCGTGCGCTTCGTTGTTGTCTCCCATTAAGCAAGGGGCTAAACACTGGGTGTGGATCCCCCCTGATCTGTGTGAGTAGAAGCCATGAATCTGTCCTTTCGATAACCAATATCACGCGACAAACTTCCTACTCATCCACAAGCGGAGATCGGAACGTCCATCATTCTCCACCTTTGACCAAGATCAAGTACCCGAAAGTCTTGTTGAAGTACAGTGTTTCAACAAGGCCAACCACACTTGTGACAACGTACTCCTGGGATAACCCAAACTTCGTTTCCCTTTGCCTTGCATTTGGGGCACCGCACGCCATTCATCTTTCCATATTTAGTCAGCCTCGGTGCTTGGTTGTGGTAATGGACTTCCAAATCACAACATACCGGTCGCTCACGGATTCCTGTGCTAGGCTTGCATTTTGGAAGACTACTTCCGATCAGCTCCTGCTTGACCTCTCTTGGGTCAGTACGTGGGCGAGGGATGGTCATTGTGAATCTCAAGTGGACCTTTCGAATCGAAGTAAAGTCTGAGTGAGAAAAGCAAGGTTTGGAGATGGTGGAAAGGTGCAAGTGAAACGCAGAGGAATCAACTCTGCTTTATAGCTCGCTGATATACAGCATGTATTTGGTTTGTTCCATGGCCACTTCCCTCATGAGAGGGGTGTCTAAGCGATCAACTGTTCCAAGGCAGGCTCAACACGAATCATGAGATGTGCGGCTTGGATCCAGCCCTTGCTACAAGCGTGTTTGAAAGAGATGGTGCGTCATGTCAATGATGCAAAGTTCCTTTTTGAGTACGACTCCCGGGAGTTCGGTGATCAATGGATATCGCTGATAGCTCTAAACCGACAGAGCGGTAAATCAGATCTCTAGCATAGCCGCTGGTCTTGTGACACTCGACATTACCAAGGGCTTGTGTGCGACTAGTGCTGTATCTTGTCCTCCTTAGTCTGGAATGTCAGTGCGTATTTGCAAATCTTCCCCAACTTTTGATCATGGCGCTGTAAGAACAAGATCGAATTCAGCCCTCTACTGGGTATTGCAAGCAGCAGGACGATAGAAGTGAGAAAGATGGCACAGTCAGAAGTTTACCGCGGTGCAGACGGAGATGATTAGTGGGACCAGCTTAGGCGAGGCTGCTCGTGATGGTGTTTATTGGCTTAAATCAATGATGTTCCTGGAAAGGTGCATCACTGATGACGGCGACTCTTTACCTCACAGTCAGCTGTGGCGATTGGAAATGTTGGAATTCCGGTGTAAGAGTGAAAACAAGGTAGGTAAATGTCTAGCTTCGACAGGCGATGTCGCTGTACATTGATGCTTCGTCAAGGGGATTCCCAGTGTCTCTAAGGGCGGTTAGGTCGAATTAGAGTCGAAGAACTCTCCGAAGGTGACTTGGCTAGGACCAAGTTTATTGCCGGAAATGTTTTTGAGAGTGATCGCGGAATCTGATTCGTGAGGGTTAGCTTTCTCCACTATGGTTCGGTTGGAAGTCGTGTTTGAAGACAGTCCAAGACATGCCAATTGGACGAGATGAGCGATATAGTCGAGAGATCAGGTGGGCCACTTCGGTCGTTTTGCGGGTTTCCTTTTCGGTCAAGAAAGCACTTTTGATATGTGGACCAGTAAGGCGCCGGGGGATGGCATGCCCGTCGCATCGAGTAAATGAATAAAACGGTAACCAGACTGAAGGCGGTCAAGTCGAATACAGGCCCATGCCAGTAAGGTATTTTTGGCCATGGAACGATCGTCCTTGATCTTCAACCTAATAGCAACAATTAGCAGGGGTCAAAGGTCAGTCATCGGTCAAGGCACGACATGACTGGTCACAATGTCAAATCCAGAAGGAATCCAGAGGCGAAAGAAGGAGGGCCAGGACGTTGTGTAACGAGATGGTGTACTATTTCCGAAGCGACCAATTGTCGCACGCGACGGCGTTCACACGGCTCATCGAGTGACATATCGTTATCAAGTCTCGGAATCACATGCGGCAGTGGGAGAAATGTCGACATGTCTCTGACATTCCGTGAGATTCTCTGGAAGAATTGTGCCGCTGGTGAGCATCGAACCAGGTGGCAGGTCGAAGATCTGGCTAGGGCCGTGAACCAGTGCAGCCAATGAACCAAATGCGGTCGGCATGGATTGCCGATTTCACTAGGAATGGCAATCACTGCAGGCCCAATCACGTTCTGTCTGATAAGATGGAATGCCTTGGGCTCCCCAGGTAGTAAGAACGAAGCGGTCATATGGAAAACCGGTCACGCGTACAGATGCATGAGTGCGAGGGGCGCCATTCATAAGCAGACCCGAAAGGCGATTCGAGGCCAATGAAACAAAGCACACGTACCTGAGAAAGCTCAATTCGTCCATGAGGTCTGGAACTTTAAGCCAGCTTACAGCTTCGCCGGCAAAGTCGGGATGTTGTGTTCTATACGAAGCAGATCTGCGCTTGAAATTTATCTCGTCAAGATCGTCCCCACCGGAAGTATTGCCGTCATATCGAGCGCCGCCTTGACCAGGGGGTCCGTGAGTGTCGACATGCAGTTGAAACTTGACGTAAGGCTTGATTTTCGAACCATATGCAGCGTCTTTGTCTGCCGGTAGTGGTAAGTTCTGTGCTGCCAGAAGGATGATGGTGAGATCCAAGGTACGTTTAGCCGGGCCACCCGCTGATTTGTCGATGAGTAATTTGTCGGGACGCTCTGTGCGATATCCATCGGGCTTGAGGACCCAGCCATGGGTGCCGGCGAACATGCCCTGGTTGAGCATCATGCCCTTGTCCAGCTTCTGCCAGTTCAAGGCCACCATTTGAGCACCCTGTCTCCAATGAAATGTTGGATCCACGTTAGAACTGCTAATTCGAGTTCCCTTGGGAAAGACGCGCATCAGAAAGTTCTTGTTATGTTTAAACAAGGCAGGACCATTCGCCGGGTCGGGGTGAATGGTATGCATCTTGTTCTCGGACAAACTAAACACGTGGGTTGGGAAGGCGGCTTCAGGTTGGGAGAAGCTTTTGAAAGTATAGGCGCGAGTATATATTCCAAGCTCAGAAAGCGCAGCCAGTACCTTTTTTGCCTTCTTTTCTGAGGCAGAGATGACGCCGTCATCCTCGACAGTACCTTCGGTGGAATTGCTTGTGATCTGCTCAAGGGGATTGTTAGATTCCCCAGTCTGTGAATTTGGAGTCCACTTGACTTTGATTAGAATCTTGGATCTCAACTTGTCGGGGCTGGGCAGGATGGGGATATCAGAGTCGCAGCCAATGTCGACCAAGAGACCTGCCCAGATATCTTTCATGATTTGAACCATGACTTCTTGCTGAGACAGGGATGCATGTACCTCGAGTGACACGATCAAGGGCAGATCGGTGCTCACAAAGGCAGAAGCTCGAATGGCATGACAGACGGAGCGGAAAGTGACTGGCTGGGTGAGTGTGTAGCCATGGTAGACACGCGGTTCGGGCTTGATAGGAAGTGCTGGTGATTGCTGGGGCGAGAGATACGCAGGATTCAAGGCAGATCCCTCAGAAGTGGATTTACGAGGTCGCGTGGTTGGGGGTTGAGGATGTTCGGGCACTGGGGCATCACCCCTGGGTTCGGCGGGTGCGTGGTCATGGCTATGCAAAGCCCCAGACTGGCTACGTGACCGTGAGCGCATCCGAGAGGCTTTAGCCCTAACTCTGGTCCATCGAGAAGCCTTTGAGCTAGAGCGTTCTCGCCCACCACTCCTTGGTTGGTTTCCGGGGTAGCCCTCTTGATCAGAATCACTGGTCTCAGAGTCGCTACTATCACCGTCCCAGACATCAATCTCGAGACAGCGGCATCCACGATTGAGGACGTTTGTGTAGGCATCCCCGCTCGCTTCTCCGTAAAGTTGGTGGCCGGACAGATAGGTGTTGTGGCTAGAGCTAATATAGTAGGACGGTATGGGATAGGTCAAGTCCTCAGAGACCCATGCAGACATGGCAGAGGAATCGGGGGTGGCCATGTATGAGAGGAAAGAACTCTCAGTGGGGAATTGGTGGCCATTTTGAGACTGGTTGGTGGGCTGTAGAGATCGGTAGGCTCGATTTAGATGTGAGAGTACTGAAGGAGAGAATGGGGTGAGGGAATAAGTGGTCGACTTGACCAAAGGTTGGGCTCGTCCTGCGGCTCGAAGTGGAAGGGGATGGTCCGTGGTCTGGTTGTCGGCAGTGCTTGTAGCTGCTGCAGCGGCCATGATCGTAAGGCTTTCCGAACTTGGGTGTTTATGGAGGACACTGCCCTGAGGCGGTTCAACTGGGTTGGAAGTAGGAATTGAACAGGCAGCCGAAGGGGTCAAGGGATGGGTCTCAAAGATGGGCGCAGGGCGCAGGACGAAAGAAGTGGTTCCCTAATCTTATACACACCCAAGGGTGACCGTTGAATTGTGTGTGTTTGATCTTGATCGGCAGTGCCCAATGGTCGAGCGAGGTAGTGACACGTCACCCTAATGTCGGTGGTTGAAGGATCTGGAGGAACGGAGAGGAACGACAGCCGTACATACTTGGAGAGAGCGATGTCGACCTGGAGCGGTTCAGCGGCGCAATGATTCAAGCGAGGAATGGCGAGAAAGATTGACAAAGTGGGCTTGCGTACTCTGGCAAGTGATGATCCTCTGGCTGGACATGGTGAATGGGTCCAAAGTGGGCGATTGATCGAGAAATACCCCAGGTGGGGTGGTTTGAAAGGAATCAAGATCTTAGATGAGATGGCGTACGCCAAGTACTTTACAAGATAAGTTACTTCGTAGGCATTGTAGGTTAGATCTGTAGGTAGCTTAGGTACTAAAGACAATGGCAAGCCTTTGACCCGGAGACCACCTAGAAACAAAGACGACGGAGGATTCGGGGCACCACGGTATACCTGAAGTCTCTGTCTAATTGATAAGTAGGTACCTATGTACTAAGATCATGTTTGAATCTTGACAATGGTAGTCACGCCAGTCTCACTCCATTCCTTCCCACCTTCCCCAAAGCCTTAAGGCTTCCCCTCCCCCACGTGACGTATGTGCGACCCAGATCCCAAACTCCCAACTCCATTTCCAAAGTCCAAGCACTATTGTTTGATGCTTGCAACACTACTGTATGTTGTTACAAAAAAGTCAACTATAGTGCCGCAAAGACTGTCCTCCCACAAACATGCCCGCCAACACATCGAGTCGCTCACAGGATGAAGAGAGTGTTCGCGGGTGGGGATTTCACCACGTCTTCACCTGGAATGATTCACCACGAGCCCACTACCCGCCCCATTCTCATTCGGGCCTAACTACACATTTGATTCGTCGAGGGACAATGACAATCACATATCCCAACGATGCTAATCCCACAAAAGAGACATTCGGTGTCGGGTCGAGGATCGACGTGGCTGCAGGCAAGGTCCACGAGGTTTGGATTGGCGATCAAGGTGCGTTTCACCTGTCTCACTCAAACGCCTTGTTTCCCGTACAGCCTGACCCGAACGTGACACAGGCTGCGAATATGTCATAGGAGAATAGCAACGTGTCGCCGTTCAGGCTCGATCGAGACCTCATGGGTGCTGATGTAGAATAATATTTTTTACACTGACAATATGCGATAGCTAAATTCATTGTCTTGCGCAACCCTCTGCTGACCATGGGTCTCTCAAGACTCCTGTGCTCAGCACAAGCCAGCTGACGACCATCTGAGACTAATATGTTCTCTTGAATGGAGGCACCGCCTTGCACTCGTTCTCATCCAACGTTGTACCAGTCACGGCTCGGTAACCCAGCTCGACCTTGCCGTGAGGAGTCTTTTGCCACGACAGGGTATGCTTCATCCAGTTCTCATCGTCACGATCGGGATAGTCCTCACGGGCATGTGCGCCCCGTGATTCCTTGCGGTTGGCTGCCGAAGCTGCTGTTTGAGTTCTAGTTGCCAATCAGTACAATGTCCCACTATTCCATTTGGTGCTTTGCATCACTTACGCGCAGGTCAACAAATTCCTCAACTCGAGGGCCTCAACCAGATCAGAGTTCCAGATCATGCTACGGTCCTTGATACCAATTTGATCGTACTGTTGGTCGACCTCGTTGATCTTGGTCACACCTTCATCGAGGGACTCTTGCATTCGGAAGACACTGACATCGGTCTGCATGGTCTTTTGCATAGCAGCTCGAATGTCGTTGGTGCTCTTGGGTCCACTGGAATTGCGTACTCGATCGAGAACCTCGATCGAATCGGCGCCGGCGTCAGACGCAAGAGGCTTGAGAGGAGCACCTGGTGAGAAGTTGTCCCTGATAGTGTGTGACACGGCTCGTCCAAAGACAATCAGATCCAGTAGCGAGTTGGCTCCCAATCTGTTGGCTCCGTGCACAGACACACAGGCGGCTTCACCACAAGCAAACAGACCGGGCACGACCTGATCCTTTCCTTGATCGTCGACGCGGAGCACCTCTCCGGTGTACTTGGTGGGGATACCTCCCATGTTGTAGTGCACCGTTGGTAGAACGGGGATTGGCTGCTTAGTAACATCCACGCCGGAGAAGATGGACGCTGTCTCAGAGATGCCAGGGAGTCGCTCGTGAAGGATCTCAGCGGGCAGATGGCTCAGTTGTAGGTAGATGTGATCCTTTTCTGGACCGACACCACGACCCTCACGAATCTCCATGGTCATGGATCGCGAGACGACGTCTCGCGATGCAAGATCCTTGGCGGTGGGTGCATATCGTTCCATGAATCGCTCACCCTCCGAGTTGAGGAGATATCCACCCTCACCACGGGAACCCTCGGTGATGAGACATCCAGCGCCATAGATACCGGTGGGATGGAATTGTACAAACTCCAGATCCTGGTTAGGCAGACCAGCACGTGCGACCATGGCCATACCATCACCAGTGCAAGTGTGTGCAGATGTGCAGCTGAAGTACGCACGCCCATATCCACCAGTGGCCAAGACGGTGTTGTTAGCTCGGAAACGGTGAAGGGTGCCATCTTCTTGATTGTATGCCAAGACGCCCTTGCACTCGCCATCCTCCATGATCAAATCCAGGGCAAAATATTCGATAAAATAGTTGGTATTGTAATTCAACGATCGGCCATAGAGCGTGTGCAAAAGAGCGTGGCCCGTTCGGTCTGCTGCAGCACAGCATCGGTAGGCTTGTCCACCCTTGCCATACTTCTGCGATTGACCGCCGAAAGCTCTCTGATATATCCGGCCATCCTCAGTTCGGGAAAAGGGGCAGCCGTAGCCTTCGAGTTCAATGACGGATCGGGGCGCTTCTCGAGTCATGTAATGGATCGCGTCCTGGTCGCCGAGCCAGTCAGAGCCTTTGACGGTATCGTACATGTGCCATCTCCAGTCATCCTCGTGCATGCTTGGTGCGGTGTCAGTGCAGCTCCTATAAAGAAATCCAGACAACTCACTTTCCCAGAGCAGCGTTGATGCCACCTTGCGCCGCGACGGTATGACTTCGTGTAGGGAATAACTTGGTTATGCATGCGGTGTTAAATCCTGCTTCCGCTAGGCCGAAAGCTGCTCTGAGACCAGCTCCACCAGCACCGACCACAACAGCATCATACTCGTGATCCTATACAGTATGTGATTAGAACGAAGGCCAGCCATGGAGGACAGGATGAGGTGACGAACAATGACCGGGTATGATTTTCCAATAGGACCTTCTGCAAGCTTGGCTCTTAAGGGCGACGAAGTGACCAGTCGTGCTAAAGGAACGGGTGTCAGTCGGAAAACAGCTGGGAGGGACAGACATTCTGCATACCGGTCGGTCTCGAAGAAGAAAATTGTCGTGTGTTGGATTTGAGGGTGCGAGAAGAGAACTGCAGTCGGATCAGGGCCGGAACTGGGCGTGGGAGACTGGTGTGTGCATACCTTTGTGGAGGGAGCCAGGCTCCTCAAGAAGGCTGAGCTCATGGTTGCGCAGCTTTCAAAACACGCAACGTGGTGTGGGAGGGGAGACTGAGTGAACGAGGTGGACAGGAAGAATGGTGAAGTCGATGGCGTCGATGATTCTTCGATTTACTAAGTTAGCTTTGGGCGACGCCCGAGCACCACCGCGGCAGGAGCGAGCACCTGAGGTTGGCGGAGGACAGCCTCGGAGGGCTCTGGGCCAACGGAGATTCAGCCAATTAGATTTGATTCAATATCAGCATCATCTCTCCCACTCAGAAACCTTCCTAACTGCGTTTTGGACTAGCTCTCAAGTCGCCATTCTCGAGATTGTCTACTCCAGTCTCGACTCTAACTAGGTACTTCATACATCCAGACATTTCCTTGTTTTTGGCTCTTCACCTGCCTGGCCACACACTGGCCTTTATCCGTCGTGTGTCCCAATCTGACCTTGGCTCCTGTGCTCAAATCTTGCCCGCTTTCAATACCTTCAGAATTCCGATTCGGCGGGAGATCTCGGAGACTGCTTCCATTGGCACAATCCTCTGCGAGCACGCCCACTGCTACGGTACACATCGAATAGGAGCTCAGACTCAAGGGCACAATATGGAAAGATAGACAACAGATAAATGTTGACGGCCAGACCGCCAGTCTCTTTTCTCTGATAGATTTACTATGGTACAGTGACCTGATGCGCCAAAATGCAAACGCTCGTCTATCGAACACAATGTGGATTCTTTGCCACGTCTTAATTATATTGCATATCTGAAGCCATGGTCAGTCATTGCAGGTTTTGCAAGGAGGGTCTTCACTTACACGTAGAGGTCGAGTTGAACTTGTGGTTGCCCCTACAGTCACCGTGGTTAGTTCTGCGCATCAATCACTTCGAATTCGACTTACTTGATGACCTTTTCCACTGCAGCAAGGAAGTCTTTCTCTGTAGCAACCTTCCGCCGTGCACGAATTGCAAACATGCCAGCTTCAGTGGCGACACTTCGAAGCTCGGCTCCTGTAGCGTTTGGACAAAGACGACTAATCAGCTCCCATCGAATATCCCTCTCAACGCTCATGCTCTTTGCGTGCTGTAATACATCTATTTAGCGTGTGCTCGCAGCCGACAACGTGGGGACACGTAAGAAGAACACTCACAATCCGAAGAATGTTTGCCCTGCCGTCGAGGTCCGGCAGAGAGAACTCGATCTTTCGATCAATTCGACCAGGTCTCATGAGCGCCGGGTCTAATGTCGACGGTCTGTTCGTGGCAAACATGACTTTGATATTCCCTCTTGAGTCGAAACCATCGAGCTGTGTGATCAGTTCCAGCATGGTTCTCTGCACTTCATTATCACCACCGGCGCCGTCATCGAACCGCGCACCACCAATGGCATCGATTTCGTCAAAGAAGA
The DNA here is from genome assembly GCF_000836275.1 of Exophiala mesophila. NCBI lineage: Eukaryota > Fungi > Ascomycota > Eurotiomycetes > Chaetothyriales > Herpotrichiellaceae > Exophiala > Exophiala mesophila. The sequence continues at coordinate 3,785,258 of NW_015622505.1, forward strand.
TGATGCAGGCCTTCTTCGTACGAGCCATTTCGAAAAGCTCTCTCACCATTCTTGCCCCTTCGCCGACATATTTCTGTACCAGCTCGGAGCCGATAACTCGAATGAAGGTTGCATCCGTCCGGTTGGCAACTGCTCTTGCGCATAGCGTCTTACCAGTTCCTGGAGGACCATACAGAAGAGCACCCTTGGGAGGATCGATGCCCAGGGTGACAAATCGTTCGGGGGAGAGAAGTGGCATTTCTACAACTTCTCGCAGCTTCTCAATCTGCTCCTTGCAGCCACCAACATCACCATATGTCACATCGGGCTTCTCTTCTACCGTCATCATCGTAACTGAAGGATCGATCTTGGGTGGCAGCGGGAGCATGATGGAATATTTCTGACGGTCGACCCCTACGCGCATGCCTTCCTCGATATCCGTCGGACTAACACGCTCGCCGAGATTGACCACAAACTTTGCGATCTGCTTGACATTGATGACATATTTTGATTTTTCACTGTCCTTCTCGTCTTGGATGATTTTGGTGCACCGGGCGACTTGTAGGGGTTGTTCCTCAGACATTCGTTGTCGGTCGGCGGCGACATCCCATAGATGAGGAGGGGCAAGGCCAGTGTCGGATTCTTTGACGCCGATCTTCTCATTAACGCTCTGCTGTTTCTCCTTGATTTCCTTTTCGAGCTTTTTGAGGGCTGCAGCATAAGGCGCCGCACCGTATGTCTTCAGCACTTGGATATCCCTGGTCACGTTAATCATTCAATCACCCACATCGGGGAGCACATACTCATCTGTGAGTGGCGTGATCTTCTTCTCTGGAATCTCATCATCGGCAAAGTCCTTTTTGTACTTCTCCCAGCTAGATCCTGTGGCACTCGGCATCTTGAGGCCGACTTGCACTTATTGGGGCGACGGGAGGTGGAGGGAGGCGAGGCAATGAGGCGGATTCGGGGGACGGGATGGCGAGAGCAGGGGAGTCAAAAAGAAGGATTTCGGATGGTTATGGAGGATAGATTGATGGAGACGGCGAGCTGGGGATGTGTTAATGAAGGACAAGTATGAGATGACAGTGATGTGGATGGAGATGCGAGCGACGCAGTTGTAGTTGCAGACGCAATGTTGACTTCCGTAATCGCTGCTGTGCCTGAATGCAAGGTGCAGCCACAGAAGTGGCGCGTGAGCCACTCAATCCCACGTCTATGGCAATCACGTGTCTTGCACCGTCCCCCGGGCGCGCCTGCCCTTCAAGATCTACGGATTAGCCACAGATCCACCTCTCCAACTTTGGAAATATCGGTTCATGGTGGGCTGCGAATTTCAATTACCAACAATCCCCCTCTGCCTGTTCTAAAGCGACATCGACACAACAGGATCTAGCACATCGCAACAAGCTAGTCGATTGCCAAATATCCCTGTCTACCTTCCAATTGCTTTGCCCTCAAATCTCCTGTCAAGATGGCTGCGGCCTTGGGAATCCAAGGCAATGTGGGAAATGCCGCCTTCAAAGTGAGTCTGGAAATCTATACGAATGGAAGCAAAGACTAACTCGATACAAGGACAAGGAAAAGCCCATGGCTGTCCGAAGTGGTAACATCATGGCTGCCCGAGCCGTCGCAGATGCCATTCGAACGTCACTAGGCCCGCGGGGCATGGATAAGATGATTCAATCAGGCAAAGGCGAGAACTTGATCACCAACGATGGAAACACTATGTTGAAAAGCATGAGCGTCATGCATCCTGCTGCAAAGATGCTAGTCGATCTCAGTGCCGCCCAAGACGTTGAAGCCGGCGATGGCACCACTTCAGTCGTGGTTATTGCAGGGAGCCTCCTTGGGGCCGCAGACAGGTTGCTATCCAAAGGCATTCACCCAACCATCATCTCCGAATCCTTCCAACGAGCTGCAAAGGCTGCAGTCGATATTCTACACGACATGTCCCAACCTATATCCCTCTCCGATCGCAATACTTTGTTACAGGCCGCTTCTACCTCTCTGTCCTCAAAGATCGTCTCGCAGCATTCTGGGCTTCTAGGCCCCATCGCAGTTGACTCTGTGCTCAAGACAATAGATACCAAGACTGCAGATAACGTGGACCTGAGAAACATCCGAATCATCAAAAAGGTCGGAGGTACTATTGAAGATTCAGAGATGATCGACGGCTTGGTTCTCAATCAACCAGTGATCAAGAGCAGCGGCGGACCTACAAGAATAGAAAAGGCTCGAATCGCTCTCATCCAATTCCAACTCAGCCCTCCCAAACCAGACATGGAGAACCAGATCGTCGTCAATGATTACCGACAAATGGACAAGATCCTCAAAGAAGAACGAACATATCTACTCAACATGGTGAAGAAGATCCAAAAGGCGAAATGCAACGTATTACTAATCCAAAAGTCGATTCTCCGAGATGCTGTTAACGAGCTGTCACTCCATTTCCTGTCCAGATTGAAGATCCTCGCCATCAAAGACATTGAGCGGGACGAAGTCGAATTCTTGTGCAAGAGTACTGGATGCAAACCCATTGCCAACATTGACACATTCAGCGAGGACAAGTTAGGAACTGCAGACCTAGTGGAAGAAGTTCAGGCATCAGGTGCGCGATATGTCAAGATTTCGGGCATTCGGACGTCATCTCCTCAACATCAGACCGTGTCGGTGGTCGCACGGGGTGCAAACACACTGATTCTGGACGAGGCCGAGCGTTCCCTGCACGATGCTCTCTGTGTGATCCGTTGCCTGGTCAAGAAGAAGGCACTGATTGCAGGCGGTGGTGCACCAGAGATTGAAGTTGCGCATCAGTTGTCCAAGCGAGCGCGAGAGTTGACTGGTACCGAGGCCATTTGCTGGAAGGCTTTTGCCGATGCGATGGAGGTGATCCCAACAACATTGGCCGAGAATGCCGGATTGAACAGTATCAAAGTGGTGACCGACCTCCGACATCGACATGATCAGGGAGAGAAGAACGCCGGTGTTAGCATTCGAAGTGGAGGGGTCAAGAGCAACATTACGGATGAAAAGGTGCTGCAGCCACTGCTTGTGAGCACGAGTGCAATCGAGCTAGCGGCCGAGACAGTCAAGATGATACTCCGGATTGACGACATTGCATTGTCTCGGTAATTTCGATAAACACAAGAAAATAGAAAAGCTACTGAGCAACATGCTCGACTCACGAACGATGATGCTCCTTTCCGGAAACGAGACAGCCTTTACGGATCAGCTACCTGTACCTACCGTGTTGTAGCTATTGTTCTTCCCTTGAAAGGTCATAGGCGCGCTTGATCTTTAGAGGTGTCCTTTCAGAAGCATTCTCTATACCATGAGTTGTATGACTATTGGCGCATGTCAAAATTGCACGTCTTGGATGTACAAACACTTCCAGATCCTCAAATTATCATCATTATCATTCAGCACCTTAGTCTTCGATCTCACCTTGACCTACTCCGTACACAGCGCCATCCCATACTAGACCCGGCATGGCATCAGGTTGGTTTTGGAGATTATGGCTGGCCTGATTCGCCCAGACAATGCCCCTGCACAAGCACCAGGAAACCAACCAACCAACCAACCAACCATATCCTCGATGAATCCTTCTCGTGTTGAGATTTCGAAGGAGCTCGCTTCTTAGAGTCTGTCGTGCCCGTTTAGGCAATAATGGATCCCATCGGTTTCGGGATCATGGAGGTGCAGGACGCCTGATGTACAGCAACATCCAACCCCAGACGTAGGTAATCATGAAGAGTGCTCAGCGTCAATTATCTACATATGTCCTAACTCCGGAAGCGTGTTCCCCCTATGCTGACTGCATGAACGAGGTCTGGAGTCTGGACCTGAATGATCACCCACGAAGTAGATAATCGCGTTTGGCATACAACAGGCTACATCATATCATGTCTGTCCAATCCTGCGTTTGCTGATTACCTGGAATTTGGTTGGAGGCTTTGTTTGCATCTGGTCGAAGCAGACTATCGTATACATTCTATACAGGCCCCTTCAGCGACGGCGTGGAACCTACCTCCTTACCTGCCTGCCTGCCTGCCTGCCTCACTGAGCATTCTTCTCCTTTGAAGCCATTCATCATGATCGGCGTCATCTTCTTGAGCTTGATTGGCATCTGGCTCATATCCAACTTTTACTCCCTATTACGAAACTACCAGGCTGCACGTCGGGCAGGAATCCCCATCTTCGTTGTCCCATGGAACATGTACAATCCACTATGGATGATCCCCTCGGTTCCTCTACAACCCTATCTGCAAAAGTACCTCCCCTCGTCATGGTACGAACATATCAACGTGGCGACGTATGGGTTCGAGTTTCGCAACGCCAGAAACAGTTTACACGATAAATACGGCGACGCCATCATTCTGGTAACTTCAGGTCCCATGGAACTGTCTACCTCCGACCCAGAACTAGCAGCCGAAGTGTTGAAGCGGCTCAAGGAGTTTCCTCCCACGAAGCAAACCGGAGTCATTATGAACATTTTCGGACCTAGTATCTTGACGAGCGAAGGAGAGAATTGGGCTCGACAACGGAAACTCATTGCACCGAACATCAATGAGAAGATCTCGGCTTTGGTGTTTGGAGAATCGATCAGTCAGGCTCGGCAGATGTCAGAGTCATATATGAATGATTCCAATGGCGTGACCAATACGACCATGCAGGGCATGAAGGCCATTGCTATGAATGTGTTGGGATTGGCCGGGTTTGGGATTCAAATGCCGTGGAAGAGTGGTGAAAATGAACAACCTGCTTATGGCCATCGTCTGACATATATGGAGGCCACTAAGATTGTGGTGGAGAATCTCGTCGCCGCCGCGGTTTTCCCTGCACGCATGCTTCTTCTTCCGATCTTTCCTCCGGCGTGGCAGATGATTGGACACGCGAAGAATGAGTTCCCCATTCATACGAGACGAATGTTGGAGCAAGAACGAATTGTTCAGGCGAGTGGGAAAGAGACCAGGAGTAATCTCATGAGTAAGATGGTTGAAATGGAGGATAAGAAGACAAATTCCGACAGCAAAACAACATTCAAAAACCAATCCTTGTCTCAAGAAGAAATAGAAGGAAATCTTTTCGTATTTACGTCGGCTGGATTTGACACATCGGCCAATACAATGGCGTATGCATTGGCACAAATGGCTACACACCCTCAATGGCAGGACTGGTTGTACGAAGAGATCCACGCGGTGCTCGGGAACAAGTCCATCGACAAGCTCGAGTATAATGAGATCTTCCCAAGACTCCCGCGTTGTCTTGCACTGTTGGTAAGTCCATGCATCTTGTCGAGTTGGGGGCGTTGGTCCCGACCGGCGGCGAGTATGGATCATAACACTTACATTGAAACACAGTTCGAAACCATGCGTCTCTTCCCACCATTGACGCACATTTCCAAACAAGCGCATGAGGAAGGCGATGTGACGGTGACCACACCATCGAACCGAACATACATCATTCCCCGAAAGAGCATCGTATACGTCAACACAGTAGCCATTCACCGCGACCCCAAGATCTGGGGTATGGATCCGCACACTTTTAACCCAGCACGGTGGCTGATTGACCCACTCTCGCCGCCGGGAACGTCGACAATCACAAACGTCCGAACCATGCCCCGAGGCACATTCCTGCCATGGTCTATGGGTCCTCGAGTCTGTCCTGGGATGAAGTTTAGCCAAGTCGAGTTCGTCGGTGTGTTCATGACAATCTTTGCCGAGTATCGCGTGGAACCGGTCAAGTTGTGGGATGGTGAGAATGAGAAGGATATAACAGAGAGATTTGAAAAGGTCATGATGGATAGTGCACCGATAATGACTTTGCAGATGACAAGAAATCAAGATTTGAAGGTTAGATGGGTGCGGAGGTAGGTAGATAGGAGGTCGAAGGTAGTGATGGATTCTTGGCAAGACACAGGGTATGGGAATCGGATTTGGACTGACACGGTTATATACTGCTTCAAGATTTCGAAACGGGTAGAATATAGGAATAGATGATATAGAAAAGTGACATAAAGTCTTCTTATCAATAAGTCGCGGTGAATATGAGTGTGTGGTTGGGATATCCACTGGGTAGCAAGGAATATATTCAGTCAAATATTGAAACAATAAACAAATCACGACTTTGCAAATGGTTGGAATGTGTATTGATACAAAGATGAGAGATTCGACGAGTCCCTGTGGAACAATTTAGAGGGTGAAGACAAGGATAAAGAGTGACTTTGAACATGATCACTCCCATAGCACTGTTGACGAGATGGAGGGCTGTGTGGTCGTCTACGGAGTTAGGTTCTGATGATGATTCTGATTGGATTGCCTCGAAGTTTGTCACTATTATCGAATAATTGGCTCGCTACTTTAACAGCTGACTGAATTAGGCAAGTTTGCCGAGGATATTTAGCTGCGTGTCTCCTTTTAGTGATTACTCCGTAATTACATAAGTCAAACGTCCGACGACTCCCAACAGCTGATCATGCATCAAGCTCCAGCATAGCCCCCCTCGTCTTCTCTGCTCCCCTCTACCATTATTGCTCGTCATCTCATTGGGTTCTGTACAAAGGCATGTTGTCATTCGATTGCATACACAATATCTGTACTGTTCCATGGGTGTAGAGTACCAAAGAGGATCTCCATTCCAGTTTCCTTGAGTCAGAAGTATTCAACATGGTTCTGCAACGTGGTAGGCAACAGGCACGGCTCTGCACTGAATTGTAGGTTGTTTGTTTGGACCAAGCCTGTCGCTGCTGGTCCCGCCCGTCCGTGCCTCTTGACACCTCCCGATTTCCCATACAGATCAATGCCTGGTGTCAGTGCCCCCAACGCGACCGCTGTATACACATAACGCCATCATACTCCAAGATCCCCTTCCGTCAAGACTTCCCAAAAGACCCTGTTGCGAGATCGAGACACAGACCCTACGAGGCCCCGTGCAACGACAGCGCAGAATAGGAGAGAGATTGTCGACCTAGAGTAGCCGGCCAATTTGATCCTCCCTCTTCACAACGCCAAGAGCTGACTGCACAAAACTGGCGCTCCCTGGCTTCCCTTTTCACATGACCTCAGATAACATAGTACAAGAAAAAGCACCCGACCAACAACGCACGTCAAGTCATAACAAAGGCTTCACGCCACGTGATTGCCTCGTTCAAGCAGCGGCCTCGGCCTTCTTGGGAGCCGCCTTCTTGGGAGCTGCTGCCTTCTTCACTGTTGTGGCCTTCTTTGCTGGTGCCTTCTTGGTACCTGAGGTTGTCTTTTGTTTGCTGACTCTACCAGACTTGGTCTTCTTCAGGACTGTGGGAGCATCAGTAACAGCAGGGGCCTGGATATCGTTAGTATATGCGTGCATCCACTTCCACAAGAGCGCTTACTGGTGCTTCTGTCTTTGCGGCCTTGGCCTTAGGGGCTCTCTTTGTAGCAGTGTTTGCCTTTGGCTTGGCAGCAGCAGCCTTCTTAGGGACAGCGGGCTTCTTTGCCTTGGTGGCGGCAGTCTTGGGTTTGGTGGTCTTGGCCTTTGCGACCTTTGGCTTTGCGTCCTTGGGAGCCTTTTCCTTCTGAAGAGCAAGTCAGGGACGCGTTACGAAAACATGCTGGTGATACGGACCTTGACAGCAGCCTTCTTCTCACCAGCAGGCTTAGCGGCAGGCTTGGTGAGTTTGACTGGCCCAGAGGGACCTGTGATGCAGGTTAGAGTTGGTCAAGCCTGTGGAATAGCAAAGCACTCACCCTTGGGTTGTTGGAAGTCACCTTTCTCCACACCGGTCTTCAAAGCCTTATTGAAGAGAGAGTCGAACTGGAGTGGGGAGCTGACTGAGATGTTGTTGTTGGCCTGGACATACTTCTTGATGGCTTGTCGGCTGTGGACAACGCGTTAGTAGGATGCACCCAAGTCATGGTTGGTGAACCACCGTCAGCGACGACGAGGTCGGGTATAGGACTAACCTGCTTCCGTTGCGCTCCTTTAACTATAGATCGATGACGACGTTAGCATGGTGACCATGATCATATTTCAAGTTTGCGACTCTTCTCGCGCTCCTTCGGTCGAACCATTGTCATGGACATGGTGGTGACTCGAGGGCGTCGGGGTTGTCGCAAAGCAGATAGACTTACGTTGAGGATAGCATCCTTGATCATATCTAGTAAACTCGAGTCAGCTTTGATACGCGACCACGACCACGACAATCGCTAGCGGACGCGACCATGTTATGATGGATCAACTGACCTTTGTATGAGCCATGAGCGGGGGCGGCGGCGGGCTTCTTCTCTTTGGCCTCTTTGGCCGGGGCGGCGGCGGCGGCAGCTTTCTTGGGAGGCATTGTTGTTATGGGAAGAAAGTGTTGAGAATATAGATGAATGGGTAACGGCGATTACTTGAGCGAAAGAATGTATCGGGTAGCTTGGTCTGGTTGAGCAACGAGAAGAGTCGAGAAGTGGAAGAGAGATGGGTGGGCGATGGGCATGCGGCGCGCGAATGCGGGACACGGGCTTGTTTATACCTCGCATGTGACGTCCAACGTGCCTCCAAATCAACCGCGATCAACCTGCCAGGTGCTCCTTCCCAATCAGCCTCGTATCCGGCCAATCACAGACCCAGAGCCTTCTCCCCTCAGAATATTCTCAATATTCTATTTCCATAAATCAATCATGGCAGTTCCAGATCACGCGCCCCCCTCCTCCGCCTGCCTCGTTGTCCATCCTAAGTTTTTCCTTTCCGCCCTCCATTTCCTCTGATCTTCACCACCACCACCACCACCACCACCATCATCCACAATCTCGCATTCGAGTTGACTGGATTCTGGTTTAGTATTTTCCTATATGCACTTATGAAATGATTGCACATCGTTCCCAGTGTTCATAATGTCTGTGTATAGTTTTTGTATTATTTCCCCTAGCTGTTTTTACCTGCTGAAGGGCTCGCCGTTGCCAACGGTCGTGTCAACGTTGCTATCGTGCTGCAACTGTTGCCCTCCTTCCCCCTCATATCCACCCAACAACAACAATAATCCTCGCACTTAGTCAGAGTCGCTCAGTCTGACTTCTCGCCCTCGTATGTTATGATTCCCATTTCGCCACTATAGCTCTTCTTTGGTTTCTCTACTACTGAGGTGTGTGCGCAAACTCTGGGTTCAATTGGTTCAACAACAAATGGTTGAGCCTGAGTCAGGTCAACCTCCACTTCAGAGAATCGCAGCAATCAGACTGTCTCACCTGATCTCGGCCTAACGTCATGTGATGGTCCGCGCCCTGATTGTTTCCAGTTAGCCCCAAACTCTGTTTAATTTCATATGGGCAAGAGTTTCGACTAGGTGACTCAATTGATGACTACTCGAAATGCTTTCTTGCCAGTCCAGCATCAGCTTCTGGTGCAATGTTAGGCACCACCACCAACAGCACAGCAACAACAATCACCCTCTTCTTTATTCAGACGCCACGTTGCTGCCGTACTGGACATTGATCTAGATTTGATTGGCGGCTTGCATTCGCCACTACTGCATCCATTATCCATGCTATCCTTTTTATTTTTATTTTAAACAAACAGGATCAGGATCTGTGTCCACACTGTCTCTCCAGATGTCACTTTGCTCGTATGAGTCAAGTGAAGCTGAGGTGGCAGATTCAAAGCAGGCCGTAATGAGTACGGCTAAGGATTCGGGATCATCTGGCCATGGGATCTTCCCTGGCTCGCCGCAATGGCGCTATCCTCCGTATACTGACAAGTCCATCTCTTGTGGACTAGCGGGATAATCAGTTCTCTTTCTAGGTCTCTTTTGCTCATCTTTGGTCCAGAACGGCATGGACTTGCTGAAGTCCACCATGTGCCATAAGACACTGCTGCCGTCTGTGTTGTTCCGGTTCAGTACTCCTCCACTGCTACGGCATCTGCTTCTCAGGTCGCATCTCTGGAGCAAGGTCCGTGGTCCTTGAGAGCAAAGAGTAGTCTTGACACTACTCGCAGAGTTCTTTTCTCCGAGCTGTAAACGGCCACCTGTCCTTGAACGCCGCGCTCGAATTCCACACGCGATGAGATGCGTTGACGAAACCATTTCAATAAAGTCATAACGCGTTCTCGCTGCACATTATGTTGAGATGTGTGCCTTTCCTCGTGCTTCTTTTTTCGTCTTTGTATCTTCTTTTTTCTTCTTCTTGGCCTCGGCAACCTTTTCATCATGCTTGCGCTTCAAGTCTTTCTTCTCACTCTCACTTTTTGGCACTGCCTTGAAGAACCCTTCGAGTCTGGACTGTTGCGCCGTCTTGACGTTCTTTTGCAATTTCTGTGCGGCATTCCTGACCCGATCTTCACTGAATCCTTTTTCATGAACCAGGAATTGGACAAGGCCCTCGACGTCTGGAGCTTCCCACTTGAAGTCACATTCAGGATGATCTGCTGGTCGAACATCAGGATGGAGGAATAGCTCTCGTGCATCTTTGTACGGCCAATCTTCAGGGATCACATATCTCTTTTTAGAATCGGTTTCCATGAACTCGACCACCTTTTCAAGCGAGCCATGTTCACGGATCAGCTTCAGCGCCGTGTTTGGTCCAACCTTGGGAATTGGGTCGACGTAGTCACAGCCAAGCAGAATGCAGAGATCGATAAACTGAACAAGTAATCAGATGAGTCAGGTGGTTAATTTTGCCATTAGGGGACGGCACAGGAGAGATCATACCTGATTTCGGTCCATCCCTAGCCCCTCCAACGCTTTGTCGAGGTGGATTTCTTGGATGGGTTCTTTTCGTTGTTCGCTGAAGGTGAGATGGCGGAGGAGGATGGGCGCGTCAAAACAGAGCGTGTCCATGTCCTCAGAGGCTGCAGCATATACTTTACCAGCACGAGCTAAAACCGCGCATTGGGCTTCAGCTTCGGTCGGTGCAATGATGTATGGAATGCCCATCAGCTTCAACAGTCTTCTGCATTCTTCATTGTGTTCTCTTGTCACTCTCACAGTACGCCGCGAGAATTTTTCAACTTCTTCAGCAGTGCCTGTCTCTTTTGCTTCCTCGTGCTGCTCATTGGCTTCGTTCTTTCTCGCGAATCGTTTGGCCAGCTCGCCTGACTTGAGTTTCGGAGGTGCGCCGTCGAAGACGTATAGTGGTTTGATTCCGTTGTCAACAATGCGCAGGGTCCTGTAGAACATGCCCATCAAGTGTGAGGTGGTCTCGCCCGTGTCTGACATGAGTTGCTGGCCTTCAGATCGCACGGCAATCAGGAAGCTGTAGATGCTCATCGATCTATGAAAGGTTAACTTGAGCCCATGGTGATGACGAAGCAATCCTCACGCATCCTAAGTTACCGTGTCAGTGGAACGGCCTATAGCATGACTCGGACACACTCACAATTGCCACCTTTCTACCAAAGTGATTTTTAATCTCACCGGTTTTGATGGCATCAGGAGCCTCATCGGCGATGACATGATAGAGTTCTGGTCTAGAGTCAGTGAAAAAAAGAAATCATGATCTCAGGCAGAGTCTCACGTTTGATACCCATGTTGCCGAGAGTTATAGCGATACCATGAGTTGAGGCAAGTCGAATGGGTTGGCAGGCAAATATTGTCTGTCCAAGTGATCGCGTAAAAGTGGTCGGATTAAGGCGCGTTCCTGCTTGACACGCTTGCCTGTGACTTGCCCCATACGGCTCCCGCGAAAGTGATGACGTTGGTCTTGGCCTCCACGCCCCTCAAGACCTCCATGATCGTTCTACAAGGTAGGTACCTGGTATACAGGTACAACAACAATATCAAGATTATATAGCTACCTAGGTAAGTACACTATAGTGGCAATAGTGGGGAGATTGGTCTGATTCCTACCGTTATGCCCTTGCGAACACAGTCACCTTCACCGTCACCGCTTGGGAACTCTTCAGCCAGATCACTCAAAGGGGCCTCCGGCGAAGAAAGTATGCCGAGAGCCAGTACTCACTGCCAACGCTAGGCAAAAATGTATGTACATTATTATCACCTACATATACGGAGGAACGATGGTTTTCGGCGCCTTTTTGCCGATAAATCTACTTTGTAGCCCCAAATCTCCACGCCCTACGAGTACTCTGCTCAAGGGTTAATTAGTCAGGTAACACTGGCATGAATAAATTAGTCTACCTAAGACACACTGTGGGATAGATCGTAGTATGGTGTCGGCGAGTTCACGGAGGTTGAATGATGCGTGTGGAGGCGAATCTAAGCCGGGTAGGTCCCTATGGACCGTGTAAGGAATAGTCGTTGGAGTACTCCGTACCTGTGAAGGAAGAATCGTTGGAGTATTCCGGACCTATGCGACTGCTCGCACACCATCTGTGGGGAACGCAGCCTCGGTCCAAGTGCATGCAACAGTAATAAAATGTGATTCTCTGGCAATTGTATTCTCTCTACCTTGATTGAACATTGTCTAGCAAATTTGCTTCTTAGCTTCCTGACTCTGCGAGTTGCCTCCTTGTTTGCTGTCCTTAGGCTTTCCGACACCATGCTCGCACGCACTCTCTGCCGCAGTGCTACCCGCGCGCATCTGACGCCTTTCACTCAACTTCTCGCTTGCAGATCCGCGTCGAGTGCAGCGACGTTCAAATGGGACGACCCTTTGAATCTGCACAACTCTTTGACCGAGGAGGAGCAGGCAATCCAGGAGACCGCACACTCATACTGCCAGGAGCGACTACAACCCAGAGTCCTCGAAGCGTACCGCAAGGAAGACTTTGACAAGAAAATCCTGCAAGAGATGGGCGAGCTTGGCCTTCTCGGTGCCACAATCAAAGGCTATGGCTGCGCAGGTGTGAGCAGCGTGGCGTCAGGCCTTATCACACGCGAAGTTGAAAAGGTAGACTCAGGATACCGGTCAGCTATGTCAGTTCAGAGCTCTTTGGTCATGGGCCCCATTGACGAGTTCGGAACTCAAGAACAGAAGGACAAATATCTGGAGAAGCTTGGGAATGGTCAGCTAGTTGGTTGCTTCGGTCTGACTGAACCAAACCACGGTTCAGACCCGGGTTCTATGGAGACCATGGCAAAACCTCACCCTTCCAAGGAAGGCTACTACTCAATATCGGGCGCCAAGACATGGATCACCAATTCTCCTATTGCCGATGTCTTGGTGGTCTGGGCTAAGTTGCAAGAGACTGGAAAGATCAGAGGGTTCGTCATCGAACGAGACCAATGCCCTCCTGGCACTCTAAACACACCAGCAATCAAGGACAAGAACGGGTTGCGAGCATCGATAACAGGCATGATCCAATTAGACGACTGCCCGGTGCCCAAGGAGAACATGTTTCCAGAAGTCGAGGGGCTGAGAGGACCATTCTCTTGCCTCAACTCGGCACGCTATGGCATTGCTTGGGGTACGATGGGCGCTCTTGAAGATTGCATTCGAAGAGCGAGAGAATATGCCCTCGAGAGGAAGCAGTTCAAATCCAACCCAATTGCCAAATACCAGCTGGTGCAGAAGAAGCTGGCGGATGCAACAACCGATGCCGCCTTTGGATTGGCAGCTGCCTTACAGGTGGGCAGACTCAAAGACGAAGGAAAAATTGTACCTGAAATGATCTCAATGATCAAGCGTCAAAACTGCGACCGAGCTTTGGTGAATGCAAGACATTTACAAGAGATTTTTGGAGGCAATGCGGTCAGCGATGAATACCATATTGGGAGGCACGTGGCCAACCTCTTTGTGACACAGACCTACGAAGGTCAGAGTGATATTCATGCCTTGATCTTGGGAAGAGCGATCACAGGTCTCCAGGCATTTGTATAGTTATAAAAGTTGTATGTGCAGGATATGATTTAGAGGTATGCGTGCATTCATCATGAAGGATAGGGCGAGGTGCATCTTCACGATTGATAATCCTTGCGCTTGTGCTATGAAATACGGGTTGATATCTTGCTTTGTCAGAATCCGGTGATATAGACAAATATAAATTGCAAGTGAGTGGCAAACATGACTCAGACCTGGCGGGAATCTTCGGCTGTCATGACTTGAGGCCCAAATAGCACTCGAGACACCTATCATTATGTACCTAGAGTGTTCCGGCATATTCTTTTCGTCAAAATATTGTAGGTCAGGCAAGGTGGCGCATTTCGAGAAGCATGATGCAGACGTGGCAGACTACCTGAGACACATGGTTAGGCACAAAAGGTGCACAGTAGTAGATGGGCACCGTAGGCCAGCACTGGCCAGTAACCCGACCAGGTAGATCTGTATGGAAGCCTTACATTCCCTGCGCCAAGCCAAGACCTTCTTCATTCCCGAGGATTATTGGCTGGCTTTTGCCATTGCAACGCTTGCAGTCCTCAGGAATTCTCTGCACGACCTGCGCCTTCCATTTGCCTCCGGCTCGCCTTTCCTGCCAGAACTGATTGCGTCCTCCAGCCAGCAATCACTGCCACTAACCTCCCTGCCTTATTAACACTTCGACTTCAGCCCACTTCCACCTACTCAATCATCACCACCTTGCCACACACGACACTAATCTGTTGCGATCAAACCCTTTTCACAAACAACCTACTTACTCTACATTATCTCTCACCTCTTAGGTGTCTACTGGTCCGTACCTTGCTATTACACCTCAACTCTTTACTCCCTAAAAGAAGACAAAAGTTGACCTGAACAGCCCCGCCAAGTTCGGGTTTTGACGACCATCTCGACTTCCACTTTCCATACTCCTCTCTTCTCCTCCCCACAAACCTCTCAAACACTCTAGCTATGGCTTTGAAGCGAATCAACAAGGAATTGACAGATCTCGGACGGTAAGTCACAGCGCCCTTGACCCTCGAGACCGCCATATCATGCAAGAAAAGAATCTGTCGTGATAAGCGATTCTGGTATATATCATGTGTTGATCAATGCTGACTGTGTCGTCGTGTAGGGATCCCCCCTCATCATGTTCAGCCGGTCCTATGGGAGATGATCTGGTACGTTGACTATCCTCACTACTGATCTCATCTGGTTTGAAGCCAGAGAGGTAGAGATACAGAAGATCAAGACATTCAACTAACAACATACCACAGTTTCACTGGCAAGCCACAATCATGGGTCCTGTAAGTTAACCACAATGTCAACTCGGCGCTGGAGTTCCCTCAACTAACATGTCTTTGCAGGGTGACAGTCCATTCCAAGGCGGCGTCTTCTTCCTGGCCATCCACTTCCCTACAGATTACCCCTTCAAGCCCCCAAAGGTCAACTTCACAACTCGCATCTACCATCCCAATATCAATTCCAACGGCAGTATTTGTTTGGACATTCTGCGAGACCAATGGAGTCCAGCTCTAACAATATCGAAAGGTGAGAATTGGAATGAGTCTTTGTTCGATAGAGGCCATACTAATGTATGCGCTCTAGTTCTGCTATCTATTTGCTCCATGCTTACCGACCCCAACCCTGACGACCCTCTGGTTCCGGAAATTGCGCACGTGTACAAGACAGATCGCGCTCGTTATGAGGCAACAGCACGAGAATGGACGAGGAAATTTGCCATCTAGAATGCCACCCACCAGAAGAGCTCGGCCAGTCCAGGTATCGACCTGGTTACAATCCGCAGGCATGTTTTCGGTGAGGCTGGCAAGATCAATCCCAGTGTAGAAGATTGAGACGATGGCAGTAGTTGATGGACTGGTTGACTGTGCAGGAGATCATTTTCAACACGGAGGCAATGAGCAATGGGAGAAAGGGCGCAGACGTGTCGTCGACGGGGTTGATGCTCAACGTCCAGTGACACAATCTGGGATGACCTTTTTATGATGCATTACATTATTGGCGTGCTTTAGGGATGACAATTTTACCTTTGCCTCTTGCAGCACACGTTTTCTCCGATCTTGTTCAAGTTCCACATTGACTGAATAGAGCGTAGTGGTAGTTCGCAGCCAAGTTCGAGAATTACAGGCCGTGGCTAGATCAACTTTTGCTTTGGGATGGCTGGGAGATGTCAAGGGTCTAGGTAGGTATGGAACAAGGGCGGCCATGGCCAGGCTAGGTGGCTAGGCATCACGACCATCGAACAACCGCTTTAGGATGATTGGTAGGTCTGAACATCTGATGAGATGGCAGATGGCCCGTGATCCGAACGTCGTGCAGAGCAGCAACACGTGCCGAGACTGGGGGACCAGCGTGGGTGGTGTGAGATGACTGGCCACCTGGGACTCGAGTCCTGGTGTATATAGCAAAAGCAATTGGAAACCGCCATGGTGAAAGGTAGCCTTGTAGCCAGTCACCCACTGAAGACAAAAACTAGGCCTGCCAGGCAGAGGGTGAGTGAGCGGCAAGGCCCGGAGCCTCAACGGCGATACAGAAACATGGGAGGCAAGACACTACTGAAACATGGAGCTCAAGAATACCACGAACTTGACCACCATGACCTATGGATGTCGTGGTACTGGTGGCACTTGTGGGTTGTCAAAATGTGGTTCAACAAGACGGAGTCAGCGTCAGCAAGTGTCATTGGATGACTCGCTGTTTTGAATTTGCTCTTCCATACAACATCCGTGTCCTTGTTGCCCCTGGCGCGTTTCACTAGCCTCCCCTCCGCCCCTTCCCTTTCCCCCTTCGTCACCCACCACTTGCATCGGTGCTTTTTCCCATGCAGGCCTTCACCACCTCAACTCAATTCCAGACCTTGGGCCATTTACTTTCCAATTGAACCGGGCCTCTTTGAGTCTGGATGGGGCCCTTAGATGTCACTTCGGGAGGTCCGTACTACACCTGGTGGCCTATAGGCCATGGAGCCGACTAGGTGGGTTTGCGCCTCCTGCACTGTCCCCCTTCTTGGTGCATGGTCCAAAGAAGCCTCTGACCACGCCGCTGATGTCGCCAACGAACCTCGAAGACGGTAGGTGGACCTTTTTTCTCTCATCCTGATATCAACTTAGTACTCCGAGTTCTTGGACTTTTCTTGTTGACATCTCTCTGCCTACCATCGACCTCATATCTGGTGATATCATAACCTTCTCCCAACCCGGTAGCCTTGCCAGGTGCAACAGGACCAGCCCACTTTAAGTACAGATTCAACAGGTATGTCATGCCATTGTCTGTCCACTACGCCAGCGTTTCGTCGACATTTGTTCTGTGTCAGGACTGTGTTTCAAGTACCTTGGTTAACGATGTCCAGGTTGTTTCTCCTTCCTCACCAACACCATCGGTTGTGGACCTCGCTTGAGACCTGTCCCAGACTACCAGCCCATCGCTACCAGCTAGCTGCTCCACTACCCCTTCATTTACATACTCTTCAACATGGACTCTGTTCCGCAACATGTTCACTTCTACGACAAGCCGCTGGGTCGGACCAATATGACAACACATAATAACACTCCAATGTATTATCTCGAGAAACCCCTGGCTAGGTCAAACACATCATCCACGACGTCTTCAATGGAGAGAACGCGCTCAACTCCTCTCTCCAGGATCCTCTTATCCGGCGAGGTCAGCGGCGAGGCGCCCCGGAACCTCAATTTAAGAGAAAGACTCGACAGATGGATGGTCAATGAAGGCTCCAGGAGAGTAGTGGTGGGAGTATTCGTGCTGGTTCACGCATTCATCTACGCCTTTGGATTCACTCATTATCAGCTCAAAGACAACTTGACTGGTGCTCGCGCAGATTTTGGTCTCACCTTTGCCACAGCCCGTTCAGCAGCTCTAGTCCTTCATTTCGACGTCGCCCTCATCCTCTTTCCCGTATGTCGAACCCTCATCTCCCTTTTGCGACAAACGCCGTTGAACAGCATTGTCCCCTTTGATAAGAACATCACCTTCCACAAGCTCATTGCATACTCCATTGTCTTTTTCTCCTGGGTCCACACTCTCGCCCATATCAACAATGTCGCCCAGCTCGCCATCAAAACCAAGCAAGGGTTTGTTGGCTTTCTGAGACTCGGCTTCTTGACCGGTCCTGGCTGGACTGGTTGGGTCATGCTGATCGCTCTCATGGCCATGTTCTTCACCGCCATTGAAAAACCTCGCCGCGCCAATTACGAACGCTTCTGGTCCGTTCATCACCTCTTTATCATCTTCTTCATGATGTGGGCCATCCACGGCGCCTTTTGCATGATCAAGCCCGACACGGCTCCGTTCTGCTTTGGCATCGGCGTCTTCTGGGAGTACTGGATGTTCGGCGGCTTTGCCTATCTATTGGAGAGAATCTTGAGAGAAATCCGTGGCCGTCACAAAACATACGTCACCAAAGTCATTCAACACCCCAGTAACGTCGTTGAGATTCAGATGCATAAAGAGAAAACCAAGACTCGCGCCGGTCAATACATTTTCTTATGTTGCCCTGAAGTCTCAATCTGGCAATACCATCCTTTTACGCTGACGTCTGCGCCCGAAGAGGACTACATCTCTGTACATGTACGAATGGTGGGGAACTTCACAAAGGCTCTTGGGAAAGCCCTCGGTTGCGAAGAAAGCAAAAGAGGCGGCGACAAGGGTGAGAAAAAGCAGCGCACCGAAATCATGTCAATGGCCCCTGGTGGGTTGACCAAGCTCCTACCCAGGATCTACGTGGATGGCCCCTTTGGTTCGGCTTCAGAGGATGTGTTCAAGTTCGAAACCGCGGTCCTTGTTGGAGCAGGTATCGGTGTCACCCCATTCGCGAGCATTCTGAAGAGCATATGGTATCGGATGAGCACAGGAACCGGAGGCAAGTCGAGGCTTCGCAAGGTCTATTTCTTCTGGATCTGCAGAGATTTTGGAAGTCTGGAGTGGTTCAAGTCACTCCTGATGGCAATTGAGGCTCAGGATAAGGCTCACAACATTGAGATTCACACGGTATGTATCGATTGTGCCTTATATTTTTACTAGAGCGGAGTATGCTGACATGAATCTCTAGTACCTCACCGCGAAAATCTCATCTGCAGATGCCAACAACATTATGCTCAACAGCACCGATACCGACGCAGTTACAGGCCTGCGCACACCGACCAACTTTGGCCGCCCGAACTGGGATATGGTCTTCCGTGCCATCCGCAAACTCCATTCTCCTGGCGAAGCTGGTGTGTTTTTCTGTGGGCCCAAAGGACTGGGCTCTCAGTTACACATCAAATGCAACATGTACTCAGAGGGTGATAAGGGCTTCAGCTTTGTCTGGGGCAAAGAAAACTTCTAATCAGGCCCGCATCTCTGGGGTCATGTCTGGACCAGCATTTCGGCATGGTTCAGAATGCCACGCAGCAAGCGAAAACGATTCTATTTCTTGATGTTATTCTTTAGTCTTGACACTTTGTTCTGCATTGCGACTGGAACTGGTATGGGTAACGAGGCGGAACACAGCAACGGGGAGCGAGCTTCCTCTTGGGGTCAACACATTGGGCTCAATCGTCCGCTGGATTTGGGCGACTCAGTTCGGGAGTTTAGGGGGGCAGATTGAGTGGAGATTATCTGCATCAAGGGTGATGATATCTTTCGGAAACCCAACGGGGGAGAGTCGAGCAGCGCATCTAAGGTGTCCCTGAACTCATCATATGCTCGCATCGTCCTCCCCTGGGGTGTCTGAGAGAATGTTCATCGGCGGTGAGCTCATGATGGTTTGCACCATGTCTCACTGTTGTGTCCTAATCTGCCCTCCCACATCTGTCATATCATAGAAGATACCACTATACACTACCACTATTTTTGGGGTCGATGGTGAAGGTCGTCCCCCCGGTCATCCGCCCTGGGTGTTTCTGGCTCTGCAGAAGCGAGCAAGAGAGCACCCAGAGTCGGAAAAAAGCTGATGTGTATATCATGCGGCGAGAGTAAATGAGAACTTTTTTGAAAACGGCGAAAAAAAAGAGAACCAGATCGATCCCCTTTCTTTGAGTTTGAATCCCGTATATCTCAAAGATTTCTTCTTTGTAGGCTGACAATGACGAGCCACACGTTGGCTGGTCATTTAATGGTAGAGTATGCTCGTAAGGTGTAGCGTAGAATTGCCACAGAGATGATAATAAACATGAGACTCGGTTCCCATGATTTATGTTTGATGATCAATGCTGATAATCGTTTTCATTTGATTCTCAAGTCAATACCCAACGGCCATAAGATTGATGGATATTTAATTTAGAATAATTCAACATGACACATTTAGCAAAAACAACGCTCACGCATAGGTAGATAGATCTATCTCACAGATTCGGCCTCTCCTTTCGCCAGTCCAAGAGGTTTCCAGAATCTCGAAACTTCGGAGCTTTTCCCCAAAAAAAAGAACTTCGATCAAAAAGTCCCATGTTGACTTACTTGCCCCCTTTTCATAATCATAAGTAAGCTGTTACAAAATCACGCCACATGGCCGATTTCCGATAAGACCTGCTTTTCCTTGTTTGTATTTCCATTCTGGATCAGCGAGGGCGAAAAGTTTCGACTTGATGTTCCATCATCGTGAGAATAGACGCTGACTCGATCGTGGGAATCATCTCCAATAGATTTCCGCTCTGCGTCATCATGGAACGATATTCTCGTGGGGCCTCGCTCCGAGGTTGATTCGGCATCGTAATCTTCAAGAACCAGCCCGGGGACTTTCTCGACGTCATCCTCAGGGAGAGAGTCGGCGGGTCGTGGTGGGTCGGGCATGCTGTACAGGTAAGTCGCCGTAAAGACCAGGATAGATCCGAATAGGAAATAGATGGTGGGTTCAAAATTGAATAAGAATATCGATGCCACAGTTGATAGGATGATGCTCAGGGATGTGGCGAAGCCTTTGAGGATGTTGTCGGCATATTTGATGACCATGGCGACGATTAATCCACCGGCTGCTTGAACGCAGACTGTGAAGAAGACGATTGAATTATAGCCTTGGAAAAAGCCATTTTCGCGGATGGCTTGGCCGTCCCAGACGAAGGCGCCGGTCAATGCGATGGCTAAGCAGCCCACACTGAGTTGGATGTTGCGAACCCAGATCGAAGTGTTCTGACCGCCCTTGAGGACTCGCTCGAAATATACCCCGGCAAAGCCGGAACAAAGACAGGCAATTGCAACAGAGGCAATACCTAGACTGTAGTTGCCTTCATACGTGTTCTTGGATGCTGATGAGGAGGGAATCTGGACACAGGCCACACCAACTGTTAGGACCAGGAGGGCTAGCCACTTCAACGAGGATAACGTTTGGCCGAGGAGTATGACAGCAAATAAAGCCGTTGTCAAGATCTTGCATTGGTAGGTGACCTGAAATGTGGCAGCGTCTAGATTGGAAGCGGCAACGAATTGTAGATTATTCTGGAGGGTGTAGAGGACGGCGGGAACGAGGAGTTTGAGGAAGCCGCTTTTAAAGGAGAAGAGGTCGGACCACAGTTGAGAGAAAGGGTAAGATTGTGTATGAGACGAAGTTGGCTCGTCGTCAGAGAAGGTGGGGAGTCGCGAATAGCGAGAATGCGAGCGTTGGTCGCGGATGTGAACAAAGAGACAGATGGTGCATTTCATGATTTCCGAAAGAACGACGGCGGTGGAGCTCAGATATCTGGGTCCAGGAAGGATTCGAGAATATCGCATCGTGAGAACGAGGGTGGAGTTCTGGACGACCAGAATGATGAGCGAAAGGTATTTAGTCGGGAGGCCAGCGATGGTAGCGACGCCATCTTGAGAAGCAGGTCAGCTATTGTCGGCGGATTGCCGTCAGGGACAAAGAACGTACCTTGGGAGGCCATGATTTCGAGCAAGCGGGTGGGAGAGAATTGGAGGACGAGTGAGAGGTTGGAGCGAACAGTGGAAGCACAGAGACTTGGAATAACGAATGAATTTCCCGAAAGGAAGGTGGTTGATAGAGAACGAGCGGCGAGGAGGAAGCACAGGATCGAGTCACCGACGCAAGGGATTCATTCCACCATGCGCGTCGATCTGGTCTGATCAAGCCCAATGGGCGGTAGCACGATAATATGCGTGCATAGCGAAGGCGGCTTTGGCGACAACGTGCTTGTGCTGCGTGCGGTGTACAGTGTGCTTCGAGAAGGAGAAGGAAATACGACGTAGAAAAGAAGAGGAGAGAAGACAGTCAGCTGCAGCGCAAAGTTGAAGCTGAGCAACTCTAACTCGATGAAAGTGGCGCGCGGAAATGTGGAGGGGGCACTTGGGGGGACAAGAGCCTAGAGGGGGCCCGAGGGCCCGAGGGTCTTTGAGTGCAGGTGCCTTTGTATGAGAGATTAAGGGTGGAATCTGGGAGCACCAAATCCGGCCAACGGCAGCCTGTGAAATCTGTCCAAGCACCCACAACCTTCGATGATCAACCAACTTGAACGTTTTGGGGGGAGAGGGACCTGAGGATTGATAGTCTTGTCAGGTTTGTCAGACACCTAAGATGTACATACGGAGTAGATACCTAGGTACCTAGGAACCAACCAACACAAAATTACAGTAGATGTATATCCGCACAAGTAGACTGCCACATCATTGACAAACAATCATGGAACACAATCCATGCCTGTCTATTATTGTCTCCTTTGAAGATCAACAGGCACATACGGGCTCTCATTTGATCTGACTTCTGAGGCAAGTGTCCACCTAAATTGCTTAATGGGCCCGAGCCCAGAAGTTAGGCAACTTGAGTGACGGATGAAAGATGTCTCCAAGTCCCGAGGGTTCGTCTAATTATAAGTTGCACGCCCATATTGGTTCATTATTGGCAAGTTTGCATAGGGGGGACAAGGGCCACAGGCACCTGTTATTTTGATTGGCATCCCCGTTATGGAAGCCTGAGGAGAGCCCGAGGCCCCTCGGCCGGAGTTCCTGCCCCTCTCCCCACGCAAGAGCCTCCATGGATAAGCATTAAGAAATCAGGCTATCGATAAAGACGGATACCAAAATAGACAATCTTCACACCAAGTACCATCGCTAAAAGTAGTGGAGTGCCTCCCACAATAATTCAATGACTATGATATGTATTTGTGCTTCTGGTCATTCCACGAGCTCCCTGAATTTACCTACTCCGTATACATACGTCAAGGTAGATCGCTGCCCATGTAGAGGGTCTTGGCCAACCTGGTCACGAATCACGCAACCATAAACAACCCAACCGAAATGCCTTCAAATTCGTTGCATTCACGATGCATAACTGAAATGATAACTGTCCAGCCGATACTCCTTGTCCACCGCTTTGCCAGTGATAAACTTCAATAACCACTCCTTCAGACTCAATTGCACCGTGAAAGATACGTGCTTCATCACCCAGGCGTAACTGGCAGCTCGCCAGATGCGTCGACTGTGCGAGTCAGTGTGGTCGTTGACCTGAATCTGCCACATGGCGTTGTTGCAAGACTGTCCTTGGAGGTTGAGATCCTTCATCATCGTGTGAAGGTCGTCCATATACTGCTGCAATGTGCGAAAGTCATCGGCAAAATCCAAGGTGATCATGGCGAGCGTGAGGAGCGTGGTGATTTGAAAAACTAGTTCTAGCCGGCGCTGCTGCGGAATCTCTCCTTCAGCAGACAGTGGTCTCGACACCAGGGATAACAGGATCGATCCAGGTTGCAAATTGAATGAGTGGATTGGAGCTGATACGTGGGCTACCAGCGGTCTCGCGGTCAACGCTCTGATGGTGGAGAGCGACTGCCAAAGACCCCATACCTTGCTGAGGAATTCATTCAGACCATTCCAGAGCCGCGTCAGATCACTCTCATCCCAGATATAACTTTCTGGCGAGGTTCCATAGATGCACTCAAAAAAACACATGACACGTGAGAGGAGGACCGAGTTCACCGCCAGGGGTCCTCCCGTCACCTTCAAGGTGCGTCTAACCGCTGCAAAATGCAAGCCTGACGTGTCTTTGGCCCCAGTACGTCGATCGAGAGTGCCGAGGCTGATCATGGAAGCAAGGAGATCATCCTTTTGTTTCGGGTCGGAGCGAATGCTCAAATCGCGCACCAATTTGATGGCCTCGCCTTTATGACGCATCATTGCCATTTCCAGTTCGCCCTTCTCGGTATCGGAGGCGTACTTGCTAAGAGAGAGACGATACAGTGCAGACCGCGCCAAGGCCACTTGAAAGCAGGCAGGCGTGGTTAATGCAATCGAAAAGTTGCTGGCCACAGGGTGTGGCCGTAGGCGGGGACTGAAGCCATAAGTCACCTTGGGGTAGTATAGCAGGTAGAATGACACTAGATGTTCCTGAAATCGATCTAGGCTTATGGGAAGGGCTGCAAAGGGATCCAGTCGATCCGAGAAGGGCTGCAAGCTCCGGCGCAGAATCTCAAGGATCTTTTGCTCAGTGTTGGAGGCAGTTTGTGAGATGGCTGTAGCGGTGTCGAGCTCTGACCTGCTCACATCATTTCGGACTTGCAGGAGATGTTCCAGCTTGGCCTTGGATTCCAGAGGGACCAACTCTTTCTTGATGCGCTTCACGGTATTGCGTTTCGGTGCGTCCATGTTGGAGTGCCATCATTTTTGGCCTGATCATTCAGGTTGATGGGTTTGACACGTCCGCGATCCTAGGGGTTAGGCTGAGACGTTTGGGACGAGGTCGGCGTGGGAGTACTTAGGTACGTGCGCATAATCAGCCTCCGTGGGCGCTTGCTGATGACTTAGCTGGGTACCTGGGAACCTGGATATGGGGAGCCAATCAGTCGTTCAATCAACCCTTGTACACCCGGTTGGTCCATCGATCAGAACGCAATCCTGTCCACGGTTAGGCCATGGGATATGCCTCATGATGGGGAAGCCGAGACCACGAGATCGGTGAGACATCCGAATCATGATTCAATTGGATAATTATTAATCTATCTAGCAAATGTGATGAGAGAAAGACGTTCAGAAGAGGGTCCTATGGGAGAAGCTTGAACCTGGCTTCACGTGACTAGATCACGTGACTGTCACTAAGCAGCATACAGTGAACAAGCATGTTACCCACCAGAAGTAACATCCATCCCTGATTCTGCTCACTTCCCATGCCCGTCGTCTCAGATGTCCAAAATGGGCTGCCCATCTGTCAAACTCATGTTCGATTTGCGCATCATTTGCACCGCATTCATAGAGTCCCAGCACTCAAAGCGATCTCTACGGAAGGCTGAAGTTCTCAACGATGGTCAAAGAAACACTCACTACTATCTCGAATCCCCAGAAAAGCCGTCTTATAAACACTCGGAGCCATGACCAGGCTGTGCGTCTCCGACCACACTCTTACTGATCAATAACCCCCCATTAGGTGCCTACAAACATCCATGCCATATCACGTGCCCGGCCCCAGACACTCCACCTACTACCCAAGCTTGGCGCTCGTACAATCCAGGGACTTGATTGGATGCTTCATGACTGCCATCCACGGACAACCACATTAACCTGGGGCCTTCAACCAGCGTAGCATCATGAGGTATTCTTGCCTCTGCTCTTTACGGTTATAGCCAGGTCCACTCTCATCTTCT
Source organism: Exophiala mesophila (assembly GCF_000836275.1). Taxonomy (NCBI): domain Eukaryota; kingdom Fungi; phylum Ascomycota; class Eurotiomycetes; order Chaetothyriales; family Herpotrichiellaceae; genus Exophiala; species Exophiala mesophila. Next base: position 3,810,525 of record NW_015622505.1, read on the forward strand.
CGTCTCAGCTACACTGCTTTTTGATCAGAATGGTGCAGCACAGCCTGGTGATTGCAAGGCGTCCTGTACCCAACCCTCACAGAGCGGCGACGAGATGGAGCTTCGACCGAAATTACGGACGGGGCTGAGATCCAAAGACGGCATCGGAAGAACCCTCGCTCTTTTGCCCTGACATGGGACTCGTACTGCTAGGGTCCGTGATTGGAAGCGGTGACGCTGTCCTTGCATTCAAAGAAAACCGGAGCCCAACCGAGCCCAGGTGAGAAATTGGCCGCGACGACATGAGGGCATGCTGAAAAGCTATTAAAGCTGAATCCTTTGGCTTTCTCAAGAACTCAAGGCAAGTTCTACTGCACATATTCTCGCGCTCTCCAAATTCCCGCTTTGGTCGATTGTCGGCTCTTTCCAAATGCATCTCTTGAACTTGTCTTCTGCCCTGCTCCTGCTCTGCACCACCAGCGTCAGGAGTCAAAGCACCCAACTCACCGACTGTGGCTTCTTGGGCCCAGTGTACCCGACACCTCCACATATCGCGGATACCAAAGCCATTCGCGAGGCCAAAGATGCCTTTACGCGCCTGATGGACAGTGCCATGCGCAATGGTTCGACCGCCTGGGGTCCAGTAGACGCTGCCAATAGCTCGATCTCATTCGCCGTCTTCTCCACACAATCAGACCAACTCCTATCAGAATACCACCATCTTGGCTCGAGTCCTGGGGCCAAGGCTCATCTTACAGGAGGCAAGTTGGACGGTGATACCGTTTATCGGCTGGGCAGTGTCACGAAATTGCTCTCGGTATACACATTCCTAGCCAAAGTTGGGCCAAAGTACTGGTCCGAACCAGTCACAAACCATGTGCCAGAGCTTGTCGCGCGGTCTGTCAAAAACTCTGTTCTTGACATCAACTGGTCCGAGGTCACACTGGGCTCCCTTGCGGGCCAAATCAGTGGGATTCCACATGACTGTGAGCTTCCTAACCACCTGGACTATCGTCAATTTGACAACTGACATGACACAGATGCTCTCACTGATCTTTCTGCCATTCCCGGCATCACAGAAATCGGCCTCCCAGATCTCCCTCCCTCCGAAGTTACCACCTGCGGAGCAGCCAATCAGGAGCCATGCTCAGGGGAAGGTAGGAAACCATTCCATCTCAGATCCAAAGACACCCTTCTCATATCATCGCAGAGTTCTTCCGCCTCCTGCTGCAGCAACATCCCGTTGCCCCAGTCTCGCAGGGCCCTAATTATTCGAACGAAGCTTATCAACTGCTGAGCCTGGCCTACCAGAACATTACTGGGGAATCATTTGCGGATGCATTCAGGACCGGCATTGTCGAGCCTCTCAAGCTGAAACGTACATTCTACCACCCTCCTACCTCCGACATCAATACCGTTCGAGTCGATCCCAAAGGGGCCAATACCTTTGAGATTGACATTGGGGGCTTGGACCCGTAAGAACAAGAGTCACCCCAATCCACACGATACTGTACTGACAGTTTCTAGAGCTGGTGGTGCATGGGCGTCGCTCCGCGACTTTGCATCGCTGGGTCGCTCCATGTTAAATTCTACCCTACTGCCGGCACAAGTCACACGAGATTGGCTCAAGCCAAACAGCCACAGCAGCAACCTATACTCATCGGTTGGCAAGCCGTGGGAGATCCTCCGCATGGCCGTGCCCGTCAGCCCGGATTCAACGACAACGCGTTTTGTGGATTTATACACCAAGAGCGGTGGGCTGGGCGGGTATAATGCATGGTTGTTCCTGTCCCCAGACCACAACATTGGCATCGCTGCCCTAGTTGCCTCCTTGACGGAGGCAGATAACGCAATCGTCGCGTCAGAGAGTGGGATGCCAGTCCTGGTGTCACTCGCCGAGCTCGCTCTCGCCACGTGGATTCCTGCTGCTGAAGCGGCAGCTCGCGAATCTGCCGCGTCGAACCTGGTGGGATCTTTCAAGTCTGAGGATGGTCTCAACTCTTCGATCTCGCTAGACCTTGTTCCTGACCACCAAGGCATCTGCATCACGAATCTCATCTACAATGGAACCGACTTTCTCGAAACCTTGGGTTCTGTGTTTGGGTACGCTGCTGCAAGCTTGCAGTACACGAATCTCCACGACAAGCCCAGCGGCCAACTCTCGTTTCGTGCCGTCTGGCAGAGCCTCAAGCACCCAATTTCCGTGACTAGCGTGATACATCCAGAATGTTCTCTGAACTGGTCAGACTTAGATAACCTCAAATATGGTGACATCGGACTCGACCAGGTGATTATCACGGTCAAGGCGGACGGCAAGGCCGTGGGCGTTGAAATGCCAGGCTTGAGGACATCTTTCTCCCAACGGGTCAAGTGAATAGAGGTTCCTTGGGCAGACATCTAGCAGGGATTGATTGGTATTGTCCTTCTTGTCTCTTCAAGTATAACGTATGTACATCTTTGGGATGGAAACTTAAAAGCCAGGGTGGCGTGATTCGAGCGGCGGAATAAATATTCATCTCGGGTTAATTCAAGAATAGTTGCATATACACCTTGTCAAAGCTTATGCCCAAGTAAGGCTGTTTGCCCCTGGCACAATCCTTGGTCTCGTATTCGCTTTCTCGTAGGGTTGCAGGCACTTTTGCTGAAGTAAACCCTTCACCGTTCAGGTTCATTACCGGGACAGGGGTTGTCTCGTGGACTATTTTGGAGGTTTGTCAGCACTGCCTTTGCCGTTCCAAAGAACTTTGTCGGCTTTTCCTTTGTTCATTGCCAAAGGCCGAATTTGGTAATGTTTCATGTTCCCAGGTGTCACAATGGGGTCTCTTGAATCCTCCCATCACACGTACGGGGCCGCGGATCTCCAGGTCCAGGTCCAGGTCCAGGGTCCGAATGTGTCGTATTGGACTATGGTATATAGCTAGAGTATGCCGCCGGTGAAGGAAGAGTTCATACAAATATACTCCAATGCTCCCAGACTCTAGGCCCATGCTGGATGGCTTCCCGACAACCACATAACAAAGGTTAGTTCTTTGCTGTTCGAACCTCTTCAAGGATGCTAGGACCTTTTATTGACAGATCTTCAAGTGCGAACTGGGTGTGGAACATGTAAACGAAGGCGAGTGCGCTGCGATGAAGCGAGGCCAACTTGCGTGCGTTGCACCAAAGCAAAATACATCTGCGATGGGTACTCGGCGTTCTCGACGCCGTCGCCCCAGTCCTCCAGCACGAAGCTGCTCCTGGACATCCCAGAAGGTGTCTCTCGGGGGATTCGACCATCTGATTCACCGCACTTCTATCGGACTCTTCAAGCAATGGCGGAGCTACCAGAGCTAGATTACCGAGCATATGACTTTTGCCGACGACAAACCACGCACAATATTGCGACACACCACTTGTCCCATTTCTGGACCCACACAGTGCTCGCCGCTTGCCATGACGACTCAGCCATCCTGCATAGTATGCTGGCCCTCTCTGGAGCACACAGGTTCTACTGTGACGCACAGTCGGGACTCGTTCCACTTCGAGCAGCTGAAACGGCGATGTACAGCCATTATGGAAAAGCCGTACGCTTATTGCAGGACCGCATGCGAGCGAAGAGTCTGGGAGAGTGCCAGACCATCCTCATCGTCTGTCTGGTTCTCCTCACGTTTGATGTCATTCAGGGGAGGTATCGAGAAGCCCTAGTACATCTGAATCACGGCCGACGGATTCTCAGAGGACTGCAGGCGTGCAAATCGGAAGTCAGTGGAATGACTGGGTTATACTTGCCGATCAAGGCTGAGTCCACACTAGACGAGCTGTCTTACTCTTTCGCAATCATGGACCTCCAATCGGTGACCTTCGGGAGTGAGGTCCTGCAGTTCAGGCTGATGGGTGACCAGGATGAGGTTGATCCAGGCAAACATAGGATTTCCACAAGCTTTGCCAACTTGGACGAAGCCTGGCGATGCATCTTGCTGCTCCTCAACGAGGTTCATTACTTTGCACTCTCCCTCTCGCAGAGGCAAAGCATTGGATCCACTGATGATCAGTCCTTGCGCATCTGGCAAGGACGAGTTCTTGGATACCTGCGACAGTGGAAACAGGCTTTCGACAACGGACCTCTCCGTACAGCCGCATCTGGTTCCAATTCCAGCTCCGCATGGCATGACCGTTCTGCCCAGCTGCGATTAACCCATACATACCTCACGGTCATTGTCCGAGTACTTCTCAACCGGGATGACGAGATGATCTATGACTCACTGATATCAGAGTACTCAAAGATTATAGCTCTCTGTGAGGAACTGGCAGGCCGACTGCCTTCGATCAAGCTAGATGCAGTCGTCATTCCGGCTCTATACTATGTGGGCGGGCGCTGTCGACATCCCGGTCTTCGGAGACGAGTGCTCCAGGCACTGTCAAGGGTTGGCCGAGAAGGACACTGGGACGGCAGGCAAATCGAAAGATTGACGCGGGAGAAGATGAGGATTGAGGAGGAAGGGTCAGGGTATATCCACAAGGAGAACCATGATGTGCCACAAGATGGCGGGCTTCTGGCTGCTATTGTTCCTCGCCATGCTCGTTGGACCGAACTGTGGGCCGACTTTTCTGATGAGGATTATTCCATGATCCGACTGCAGTTCAAGCGCAGAGTGTCATCTGCGGATGGAGGGACAACGATGGAAGTGCGTCACGTGCTGGTGAGATGTTGATGCCAAGTCAGAAGTGCAAGACGAGGAAGGTGCATAGCCTCGTGGTCGATGTTGCCCAAGGAAAGAGCCAGAATTGTAAGGAGCGATCATGGCCGCGGAAAAAAATATTACTTCTCCTCTCGCAGTTGGATTTATTTCTCTCACCTTCTCTTCTCTCACCCACTCTGTTCCTCTCCTCGTCTCTAATCTATCTCTACCACCAACAATATACCCTCTAGAAACGCCACATGCACATCTCACCAACCTGAAAACCCCACGACCTACAGCCTTGCTCTCTCTGTGTCATCTTGAACCCAGACCCCTTTCCGTCCCTCCTCCTTGTTCCGCACCTTCAGTACTCTCCTCAACAGCTTGCCGGTGCCGCTTTTGGGGACCTCATCGGTGAATTCGATCTCTGAAATCCACTTGTATCGTACCTTTCGATCTTTGACAAACTTCAACAACTCACGGCCCACCTCAGTGTTTGGCTCGATCCCTTTCTTCAACACGATGTACGCCTTGGGTCTTTCCCCAGCATAGTCGTCCGGTATCCCGAGCACAGCACAATCCTCCACCTTTTCGTGTCCCAACAGCAAGTCCTCCAATTCGGCGGGGGGCACTTGCAGGCCTTTGACCTTGATCATCTCCTTGATCCTGTCTTCAATGTGAATCAGTCCTTCGGCGTCAATGTTCCCCACATCTCCAGTATGGAAGAACCCGTCCTTGTCAAATGTCTCTGCGGATGCTGTGGGGTTATCTAGATAGCCCATCGCGATCTGTGGGCCCCTTGCCAGGATTTCTCCCGTCTCGCCCGGTCCTAGCTCTTTGCCTGTAGTGAGATCCAATACTTTTGCGACGGTATTTGCCACCAACAGACCCCCCGTCGTGGCATACTTGTAGTCATAGTGCGAGGGAGGATGGGCGGAGATACAGGCCGTTGACTCCGTGGCCCCATACCCTTGTCTGAATCCTGACCAAGGGAATTTTTTCTGTAGCAGTCCTATAATTTCTGGTGAGATGGGCGCGGAACCAGAAGAGAACCGATCGACATGGCGTAAATCATAGTCATCGACAATCTTGTCTCGCACAATCCGGATGATGATAGGAGGCACCAAGATTAGTTCGTTGATTTGGAACTCGACCACTGCTTTCAACATTGCAGGCATCGTGAACGCCGGCAACATGACGGAATTGCCATTCATGAGCACAGGGTAAGTACAGAATCGAACCAAACCAGTAACTAGACAATGTTAGCACTCACTTTAGCCATTCGACACTCAAGATAGAAGCGCTCTGGTCAAACTTACTATGGAACAACGGCATGACAGCCAAAATTCGGTACCGGCCTTTCGCCTGGATCTGCTTGAGCTGATGACATTGGGCAATGATATTATGATGCGACAGCATAACCTATGACGCATCGACGATGTCGTTAGACCGGGAATCACACAATCAAATCAATCCCCTTGTGGCCACCTGCAGAGAACACCAAGTAGGTATGTACTTACCGCCTTAGGCAACCCCGTCGTTCCACTGCTAAAGTTCAAGTATCCACAGACTTGTGCATTCGTCTTGCCCTTGGGGATACGATATGGCGCCGGCGGCGTGGATCGGGCGCCAATGTCCATCAATTGCTGGATGCTGGTGAATCCTTGCTTGGAGCCTTGCAGTAAGAGGACGTTGGATTGTGGGATTCCAGCGTTTCGAGCCGCGTCCAGCGCGACATCCAAAGATGACGGTAATGTGATGAGGATCTTCGACTTTGCTGTCTTCAAGGCATGTGTCATTTCCTCGGCATTGTAGGCTGGTGATGCTCCGTTGACTCTTCCGCCTGAAGAAAACCATAGGGATGGAAGTTTAGCAATGTCTGTTTTCTCTTTGCTCATTTAGAATCGTGGATTGATCGACTTACCGGCCCGGATTACCGCCCACATGGCCACAGGGTACCAAATGGTATTGGTACTGAAGAGAGACACCGTCTCTCCAGCCTGGAAGCCATACTGCTGGATCAACGCCGTGCTCAATTGCGTCGCCTTGGTCTTGACTTGGGCCCAGTCGAGCCTTTCTTTGGTATTGGCATCGATGTAACCTGCTAAAGGCTCCGCTGGCGACTTGTACAGGGGCGAGTATGGGCCCGGCTCAAAGAGCCATTCCCACGTTGTGATGTCCAAGGGCACTGTGAACGTTTTGTCAGCAGATGTCACTCACAACGCATATATGTTGTTGTTGTCCCTCGAAATGATGAGATCATTGCTTCCATGAGCAGAAATTCTAGGGAGGTGCTCACCCTCAACATCTGGATGCGGTGATTTGAACAGCACCATTTGTGCGGATGGTTTTACTATTGCTTAGTACTCCTTCAATCTTAGACTGTGCAATGAGTAAAGGCGGGGGATGGGGGAAGTAAGATCTCTTGGTCAAAATGACTCGAGATATGTAAAAAGAGGCACGACGACGAAGAGGAGACGCCACGAAATGGAAATAAGAGGTCACTATGCTTGTCAAAATGGAATGGCAAAAAGAGATCAAATGCAATCAATCAATCTTTCCGCTTATTCTTTCAATCTCCATCTCCACCTCCGTGCCTCCCTCGCCTTTTCAGATCCACCTCATGCCGACCGCCACTGAGGTAGCACTGAGCGTAGCTTCTATGAGAACTGGAGTTCGAAGTGCGGAGTTTGGTTTCGTCGATCCTCCTCATTTGGAGCAAGTGCCTCGGCATAAGGAAAGGAGAATGAATGCTTACATAAGGCATGATGTGATATCACAGCCTCGTGTATGTTCGTATATGATAATCTCCACGCGGTAAGGTGATGATGATCAAGAATGTGTGTCGTGCGCAACAAAATTGTCATTCACTTGTATCTTTCCTTACTTCTGCTGTCTATCATCGTACATCGTCATATGTCGCATTCGAGCCAACATCTCAGCCTTACATTCACACTCGATTAGTACGCATCTATCTGGGCGCGTTGGCTCCCATGAAGATCAAGTCCTGAGTCGACATGACGATGCACCACATGGTCGCCCAAGCCCAATTGCTTCGCCTTCTTGACAAATTCTCGGAAGTCAACCTTTCGCCCATCTCTCCACTTGCCATTTTCATCTCGCTCCCGTGCCGCAGGCATGTTCTCGCCACTGACGATGCAGAGGACCGTCATGCCTGGCCGGTATTTCAACCCGCTCAACAGCTTGGGCGTGACCAGGAAATATTGGCTGCCATTGTCTGCTGCAATGTCGACCAACCGACCGTGCACCATGCGCTCATTGCGCGGGTCCATGCCCTGGTTGATCTCGTCCACCACACGAAAGGGTGCCCGATTCAAACTTTGCAAGGCCATTAGGTAGAATATGGTGCTGACCGCGCGTTCGCCCCCAGACTGCCGGTGGCTGTCTAGAAGAGTCATGTTCTCGCTCGCTCGGAAACTAACACTGATATGGATTGCCCAATTTTCGAAATCCAGTCCGTTCTCTGAGCCGCCGTTTTCCTCGGTACAGTCGACTGCCCGGTCCGATGAGGCTTTGTGGACCGCGACTTGTCCCTTGAGACCGATTCGGTGGAAAGACGCAAAGAAGGATTCGCTGATTCGTTCAACATATCCATCCAGTCTAGGCTCCCACCTGTCGCGGATTTCTTTGATGCTATGCTTGTAATCTTGGCTCTGCTTGTCCGCTTCTTGCAGCTGCCTCTCAAGTCGTTCGATACTCCTGGCTCGCTCCTCAAAGTCTTTGATGATGTTCGTGCTGCCGCCTTCTGTCAGTTCGAGTTCAGCTTTGATCGAATCGATTTCCGTTTCGAGGTCCGCTTCTGTCCTGATTTGTTCGCCGACGTGTGCAACAACCTGAGCCAGGCCTGGTTCATCTTCCTCAGCCTCGAGCCGTTCAGCCTCTGCTTTGAGTGAGAGAGCCAATCGTAGCACCGCCTGCGCCGCCGCATATCCCTCGTTGAACGCCTGTACTGCCTCTTCGAACTCGTTTTGCTTGTCCTCAATGCTGCGGATGATGTGCTCGTTCTGGGCAGTCAGGCCTTCAGCATCGGAGGTGGCTTCGATCATCATGACTTCTGCCTCCATCAATCTAGAGAAGGCTTTTCTGAGGTCTCGGGTGGCAGCAGCAAATGCCAACACTGCATCGGTCTTGCGGACTATTGCTGCGTCCCGTCCTTCGATCAGCTTGCTCTCTTGCTCTCGGAAGCCATCTAGTTTGGCTCGGCTGGCCTCGGCTGCGGCTTTGGCGTGGGAAATCTGAGTGGGAAGCACCAGCCAGGCCCTTTGACTCATTTGTATCTTATCTTTCTCCTCACTGGCCTCCTTTGCCGTTGTTGCAGTACGATCTATCACTCGCTTCCACTCTGCGTACTCTTTCTTGAGGCTTTGAATCTCTTCCTGGATGATTTCCTTTTCGCCATTTTTCTCACTAATGGCGCGCTGAAGGTTTGCCTTTCTCCCGGCATCAATCGGCTGATTTGTCCAAATCTGGGCCGGTCTCACATCGCGAACTCGAGACGTATGTCCAGCTGACCCATACTCTGCACGTCGAATGAATTGATAGGATTTGCCACCAGCAACGTATCCTTGGAGGCCGGTATTAGCAACTGCATCGTGCTGTTGCTGACTTAACTCTCTTGAACTAATGGCACATTTGTCCAGCCTCTTGTCTTGACACAGCATCACTAGAACAGTTGCTGGTCCTTGAATATGGTCAATCACCCAGCTATCCAGCCCATACTTATGCATCTCTTCTGTAGACAACGGAGCTTGGATTTGGTCGAGATTGCTGTTGGAGCATGTTCGTAGGCTAACATCGTGCAACTTTTTCTCCTTGAAGAGCTTCTGCTGCAAAAGTCTGAAATCTGTTTGGTTTTGGACAGTAATCACCTTGAAGTCACCCTGCTGGAGAAAAGCCTCGACGGCGTCTGCCATCTTTGGGTCCTTGAGGGAACATTCCACGATTGGAGGGCCATAGACAGTCTGTGTAAAAAGATCTTGATTCTCTTGAATCCATTTCCACGCCTGGAATGTGTCACGCGATAGACTTTGTAGCTTGCTTTCCTGCTGACCCGCTTGTGTCTCTAGTCTTTGCAGGCTTGACTTGAGTTGCGACAAGGCAGTGTTTCTCTCCGCGTCCTGAGCTGCGAGTTGTTCCAAGCGGGGTTGGAGGTCTGCCTGATGTTGTTTGGCCTGTCGTTGCTCAGCTCTGGCCTTGGTGATGAGATCGGAGAGGCTCTGAGTATCAAAATCGCCCTCTTGACTCTCACTGTATTTGATTTCAAGGTCGCGGATCTTCCGTTGACTATTCATCAGTTCACTTTTGATGGTGGGTATACCTGCCCGTTCATTTTTGATGGCATTTGCAGCATCTTTAATCTTGTCTTGACAAGTTTCAATCTCTTTGGCTAGGATGTCGCATTTACGGTTCTCTTCTTTTACAGCTTCGGCACGTGCATCCCGCACACTTGCTGTTTGACGAGCATAGGTTTCCTTTGCCTCTTTCTTCTTGAGAGTTGGGGCTGATACCGCCCTCAGTTGGCTCAGTTCCTTCTTGAGCAAGTCTCTTTTCTCCTTGGCCGCAGTGTACCGTCTCTTGGTCTCGGCGTATTTGGCGACCGGACGACACATCTCGAACCATTTGAGGCGTTGTTGAATCTGGGCACGTTCTCGCATTCGCTCGACATCGGTTCGTTGGTTTTCCTGACGAGTCCGTAGGTGTGTGAGTTGTTCGTTCTGACTTTGTACTGAAGTCAAAAGCTCCACATGATTCTTACGCAGCAACTTGAGTTGCTCATGCATCTTTGTCATGTCGGATGTTGCAACTGCTCGTTGTGTGCTGGCAAGAAGCTCGACTGGGTTCATGGCGGCAAACTCGGCAACTTTGTCCTGAGGCAGAAATTGACAGAGATTGTCGACTTGGATATTGAAGGAGTGCGCCAGCGCCTGGATGGCCTTTCCCGTGGAAGGGCTGTTATTCAGTGTGTAGACAGACTTGTTTCCGTCTCGCTTTATTTGTCTCACGATAACTGGGTTTCTCTTCCCACTCTTTCTCTGGATCTCAATCTCTATCGTAGCTTCGTGACAGCCATGCTTGATAAATTCGTGTGCCTCCTTCGCGCGACCCAGAATCTGTGGGTTGTCAGTAGGAACTGATGTGAGAAGTGGAGGAATAACTCACGGAAGGAGGCCAGCCCAGGCCGAGGCAGATGGCACAGATAAGTGTGCTCTTGCCTGTGCCATTGGGTCCAATGACCATATTCAAATTGGGCCCAGGCCGGCATTCGGCAGATGTGTATGTCACAAAATTGATCATTTTGATCCGAACAATTGCGCCTGGCTGATGAACCGATTTAGAAGGTTCACCTCCAGCGACGATGGGTATTTGAGTCGCATCCTGCAGCAGGAGGTCCTGTGTAGGCGATGGAACATGTAGTGGAGTCAAGCTTTCTTCGTCAACGTCGTCTCCATCGTCATTGCTCCTGGAATTGGGCTGTCGACGAAGTCGCTTGCTGTCATTCGGGGCGGTGGATAAGGGGGTACTCGGCCGGGACTCGTCGTCGTCAGAGTCTCTTGCCCTTGATCGACGCGCGGTGGAAGAGTCCATCTTGCAGTAACATGAGAGCAGAAGCAGGGTGGTATGAGCGTGAGATTTGATGCGTCTTGCACGAAGAAGCTGCTGGTTAGGCAACTTTGAATAATCGAATGGACAAACTCCCCGCGTTCACCAATTAGACGCGTGACGCGTTGGGATTCGCGTGGGCGCATTGAAATGGTCACGTGAGTGTTCGAGACGCCACTTGCCACTATAACTCAACTTGCTGAAATCAAGTGACTACTTAATTGCATATCTTTTCAAACACGATGTGACCGCGGCAGCACGCATAACTGATGTAGTTACATTACTACTACGATAAATATCACAATCGTCGATAGGTTAGGGGCAATCAAGCGGGTATAGTATAATTACAGAATGACCAGATACCCAACGGGTCTCGACCACGTCTCAAATACCACTGCTGACAGTAACACCAACAAAGCAAGGTGTAAGTGCGTGCTAGTATCCGAAAGAGGACTTCCAGAAGACTGTCCCTGCAGATAGGGATGAGATGACACGGTATCAATTTAGAAGAAGTTACCAGCAGGGACCTAGAGAAAATGTCAGAAAGTAAGTTTGATCGAAGATTAGAGAAAACACCTACTGCCAAGAAGATTGCAGTGATGACGGCAGAAATGATGAAGGCTGTGATGAGGGCTTGGACAAAGATTGTATCCTGAATCTGGCGCAGCATTGGTTCTTGGATCCACACCTCTCGATCAAATATTCTGCGAATGATGTTGCGCTTCTCGTATTTTGCGACCCAGGGTTCGTCTTCATAACTGTTGGCTGAACCGAGACTGTCGAAAGAGCCTTTGCCGAGGGAGAAATCGGATTCGGAGTCGTCTGAGTCGCTGAACAATTCCCAGGGTCGAAGATGTCGATGATGCATACCATGCAGAACCTGACAGTGTTAGAGCCACAATACGAGGAAGAACGTCTTACTCACCACACACATGCCCTTCCAAGCAGCGAAAAGGGTTGCAATGCCAATGAACAAACCCAGAAAAGCCAATGCCCTCCAACCTCGGTTGGCGGAGCTGAGAGTAATGACGATGGCATAGACGATTCCAGCGACGATGCCGCCGACTCCAAGTCCTCGGGCAAACGTCTGTCTGGGGGGGTTGCCATTACAGATGGTCCAGCGAATGAAATTGGGGTGGGCTTGGTGCCGAAGAGACCATTCGACTGTTGCAATGACATCACGGAAAGCCGACGGATGGGTGGTGATGGACAGCGCCTTGAGCACAACAGCCCTTTCCTTTGCGGATAGATTCAAGAGACGAGCACTATCGAGGGCGATGTAGATGGCAATAATGCGCGAGATTTCTTCTCTGAAAGGTTGGATGGTAACTAGGTGACACGGTCAATCTTTTGCCGTACACTGGTGCAGTTCCGTGACAAGACTTACAGGGTTGGAGGACGCCGGCCTCACTAAAGGCTTGCTCGGACTTCTTGCTGTGGTTGAAGGTTTCACTCTGCAACGAGGGCATATCATCAGTCCAAACGCCAGTTGATTGGGTCACACTGTCACCGTCTGTTGCCGAATGAGACGGGGTTCGAGGAGGGGTGTTGAAAGGATTGGGAGCGGCTTCCGGCATGGCGTTCTTTGCATTTGTGTCGAAGTCGGTGCCTTTGAGCACTGCGGCGGCTTGAGGGTCGATTTTCTTTGGGAGCTTTTCCTTCTCGCCACCCGTCTTTTCCGCCAGAGCGTCTTCGGCGGTCCATTCTGGGGCCAACTTCTGCTCACTTTCGGGGAGCTCCGCAAAACGTTTGCAGTAGTCGCGGTACCACAGATAGAATTGGAGATTTTCGGCATCATGCTCAATATGGAAAAGAAAGTCCATAAACTCGCGGGTCGTCACGGGCTGCAGGGGATGGTTTGTCAGAATCTGAAAGCAAATGCCCAAGGCAGAGAACAAGGTGAACGACTTACAGGGCAAGTACCTCCACTGATGATCTTGTCGAAAGAAAGAGCGTCCGGGATGCCATATGGGCAACTACCACTGGACGTCACAGATTCGGACTTTCCACCTTTCTCGGAGTCGAGGGACTGTCGTGAGTCCGAGACATAGGCAGGACGACGGTAGTTCAACGACAGAACCATTTTGTCTGTTGAATCGGCCGAGAGAGAAGGCGAGGGTTTCGGTGAGGGAACAGACTTGGTTTTTGAGATGGAAGTCGGGAGAGGTGGTGCAGGCGGTGCAGGGCAGGCGGGTTAAAACGATCTCAGACACGTGGGAGACTTGCACAGCAGGATCTGATTGAAGGTTTGATCTTCAAATGTGGATCAGTGGAAGGAAGGGGCGGGAAATGTTTTGGCAAGAGGGAGTGACTGGGGAATTGGGTTGAGGGAAATGCTCCGACCCTTTGAATAGTGCAAGATGGAGCTGAGAGATCCTCGCCAGCTGAGGTGGGCTTTGTGTGTTTATGTTTTATGGCTGTAGATGTGGAACAGAGGCAACATTGGCAGAGAGGAACGCCCTACCTCTGTTCAAAAACTCAAGAGGCGCCCGAGACGAATGATAGTGTCGTCTGCAGCTTGTTCCTGTCAACGACTAGCTTGGGATGACATCGACGACAAGGAGCCATGTTCATGGGTGACCCCAGCGAGGAGCAGGGTTGAGGCTATTCATGGGCCCCCTGTTTGAGGGGGGAGTTGGTGCTCCGGATGGAAAAGGCAACATGCAGTCAGGTACAGACAAGGTCGGGCAACGTAACAGGATAGTAATAGACTCATTGAGACTCGAAGACAAAAGCGAATTGGCACGCAGGTGACAAAAAGCCAAAAGTGGATAGAGAAGTCCGGATCGGCCAGCGATCGGTCAAGTGCTGGACCATCTTCAGCCATGTAGAAGATGGATGGAGGTGAATGGGTGGCACTACTGCGTGGGTACCAGATGAGGCAAACGATCTGCAAGACCTAAAATGGTTCCACTGGTTCTCCAGTGGGCTCAGGTTTCTGATGTCGCTCTGTTCTTGGACGCCACTAGAGTCCGCCGACGGCATACTTCGAAAGCCTTTCGTGCCTCTCCAACCATCGAGTTTCCTGAGTGGCAGGAAGCCAACAGCCACATATGCAAAGGTAGGCTGGATGTGGAGCTCCCCACGTCATGGCCCAAGGACACCCCGAATTCTCACTTTCTCAAATTTCCCCAAACGCGAGGAAGACTCAATTCACAACAACCATCTCATGTCAAGTCATTATGGTTGCAGTGAATGATGCACCGCATCGAGGAGTTGTGCACCAGCGCTTCGAGCTTCAGAGCAGAGGTGACACAGTCTTCGGATGCGATGCGCGAGTGGCAGTGGATTCGTGGAAACTTGGCAAGGCGATTAGGTAGTTTGGCGTCCGTTGTGAAAAGTTGACAACTCCATGGCTGGTGGCGTTGAGTGCAAGTACGGAGTAGTGGATGGGGACCCTCGGCCTGCATCTCCCCGGAACCAGGTTCAGATGAGTGCATCACTGTGCATTAAAAATCACCACTGGAAGACTGGAACAAACCTTGACCCTGCCTCAGGCTTGGCTCGCGTCTCGCACCCATCCGTGTTCAACCCACTAGCTGCATTCACTGTGGTAATAAAATGTGGTTGAATACGGGACAAGGGTGACCGCCAGTGCTCTGTAGAGCCGCTGCCAAAATTGACACGTTGCGTGTAAAAAAGGCTATGGAGGACTTGGTGTCCAGTAACACGTTTCGGTGATGTAAACACACGAACGACATTCTTGGCCCTTGGGCTGCGGAGCATAGAAATTCTAACAATCAGTAGGTCAGGCTGGAAGCCACCAATATGTTCATGTCGAACGGCATCTTGCAACTCCAAGACATTTGTACGAACCATGTTTTGCTAGACCACGGAGCCTTGGGTAAGAGCTCCATGGCCGTGACCTCGGGAAGCTCAAATGAGGTGGAGTTATTTTAGACTTGGGGGGCGATCAACAAGCGAACGTGGAAGATGAGATTTCCGATCTTTTAGCCCGTTGAGTACTGGAGGGGTGAGCGCGTAGTGTGCTAGCCTATCCAAGGCTCGATCTCGTCAATCTCGGGCCTAAGAGGCCCTATCAAGACGCTACAGCTGACAGCACTAATAAGGGACTACCACGGGCATCGATAGCCCATAGGTCAGCGCCAAGGTGGTTCGGGCTGGCCCCCCGGACGTCTTTCGCTCCTTGCCCGCCACCCAAGTTATCCGGCCGTCCTAAGCCAACAGCAATTCCCCCATTCACCAGCTGCAAGGTCGCGTGCCAATCAACGTCTACGGAGTATGTCTGAACACCTCGAATCAGTATCAATCCCTTCGAGATGTACTCCGTACATACCTATATGGGCATATCCACTTGCCTGAAACACATACTGTACATTCTGGCATCTGTCAAGTGGCGGATACCCTCAGGGCTTAGAAACGGAGTTATATGTCCTCGTATCCTCGTCCTTCTCTACCTGGATGCGTAATGCCGCCTTCGTGCGACGATTGACAGTTGGTTGACGTGCATGCAGGCCACTCCTTCCCGTCCACATCACACACGCCGCAGCGACTTCTTGCCTCTTGAGCGCAGGCCAAAGCCAAGACTGCTGCCTTCCCACAGCGATACGCTATAACCCACAACTCCACCATCAGTTTCCATCACTATCCATTGATCCAGCACATGCATGCATACACTCTGGAGAAATGTTCGGATGTCGCTATTCAATATGCTCTCAGGTGCCCTACACTATCGTTGACGTCCAGTCCAGCATTTGCATCGATCCACCCTACATTCCAACCATCCATGCATGCCCTCTTAATAACCCTGGTAGTTGCGGCGGTGTCGGGAAATCGTCTAACCCCTCCACCCCTGGACTTAATCTCCAACCCACACGGCAAGTTGAGAACTTGCAAGGACCAGGGAACTGGACTCAGCAACTCGCCTCTTGGTCGCAATATGTTTTTACATATGGCGCTATTGCTATCAGCTCCCATTCCCTCGTCATTCATGCCCCAGACGGAAGGCATGTGTAAATTGGATGCGACCTCCGAGAGATTTCATGAGGAAATGCTCACTAGATGCCTTGACCAGGCCTAATTCAGCCTTGTGAAAACTGCAAGACCTCGCTCGAGGAATTCCGAGCTTACCCACACATCCTTTTCACTTTAGTACACTCCCCTTCCGCCAGACAGGGACCAGCCAAACATCAGTCACGTTGTTGGATGATCTTTTGAACTTTCACGTGGCAAAACTACAGACCTGGGCGACCTGTCGTGCTGTCTCCTGTCATGTCTTGACTACAGAGAGACATGATCACCATTGTCCTGACCATGTATCCACACGTGCCACACCACCTTGACCACGCACCAGCCTCCAGCTTTGGCCCCTCGGCCTTTTCCTGTCAATTCCTGCGAACACACTGCGAAGATAGAGTTTTACATGTGGGATTTGAGACGTGTGAGGCGCTTTACAGCTTCTCTTGATCAGGCGAGGTCTTTCAAAGCAGAGTCTGGGCTCTTAACACCTCGGCCAAAGACGACTTTGAGCTTCAGCCCTGACAGCCTGCTTTCGCATCTCGATGTCTTAAAGGGCCGTACTCAAGGGACCTGGCCACTACCAACTTACGCCAAAGACACTACCATGCTGTGAGTTCAAGGCGTTGAAGCTGACGCCTATCAACAACATTCAATGGTGGACAAAGAAGGTTCTTTGGCCCTCAAAGAACCACAGTGCTTTGCCCCGAAGGAATTCAACGGCATGGTACAAAGCATACGCACAAGGCCACTCCCCGGACTCTGCTGTGATTTGACGCAAGGGAGTGTTGAGCTCAAGCCAAACCTACACGAGTCATCAAGGTGAGATTGATCCTTTTATCTGCAGGCATACAAGTGAATAGTACAAGCCGTCCACAGCACCCCGTGCCATCAGCACTACCCCCTTGAAGCCTTTATTCGGCATATCAATGTACCTTGCTCGAGGTTTCCTATTGATGAAAACTCGGGGCATCTTCGCGTCCCATCGAGGAAGCCATCTCACGCAACAGTAAGAATCCTATCATGTGTCCCACCTTAGGTAGGTCCCTCACGCATCAACAGAGACCTTTTGAACAAAGGACACTCCCGCCCAGGCGCTCTTCCAGGACGACGTGGATGAAGTTGACCATTGTTCTAATTTTAGAGGGCACCTTTGTGTGTCCCAAGAAACCAAGGTCAAGAACAATGGACAATGGGATTCTATTTCGAACTAGAGCGGTGTCTGACTTACGGTACATATACATATTGGGCCCAGTATCAAGTGATGGCAGTGCTCAAAGTCAGCTCATCCACAATACATTTGACTACCCATCACCTTTTTCAATTCCGTCCACAACGTCATCATTTTATTCCACGCCTAGCCGTGGAGATCAATCATGTTCTATATGTGGCAAAAGCCGAATACCGAATGTGCTCAAGCATATCCATCACAAGCCGGTTGTTCATCAATATCAGGGAGCTCAGTGGAAAACCATTGTGGTGTAAGTGTGACGAGCACGACTACTACTACTGTCACTCAAACGGTTCTGGTGGGGGCAACGACTCAGACGTTGGCTGAGCAAGCTCCTTCCAGTTCTACAACAGCCGCCACTGGAATACCGCTCTGCTCGTCATCTTTTGCAACTGTTGCCCAGAGTTCTTTGTCCGGTGCACCGGCGTCAACGTCAACAGCATCAGAGACGAGCCTAATTACACTTCCAGGCACTATTGCCACCACCAAAACCCTCAGTCTTGTATCGGCTAGCGCAACAACCGCAACTGATTGTCCAGCTACCACTTTATCCAGCAAGATTGCACAAAAACCTCCTCATTCGTCTTCGTCGTCAGCGGGCATCATTGCCGGAAGCGTCATCGGCTCTGTGGCTGGCTTGGCCCTTCTCGGTCTCCTCATTTCATACTGTTTGAAGCGCAAAGCTCGCCTCAGGCTCAAAGTGAAACGAAAGGTAGAGAAGAGCGACAGCCAGACAGAAGCAGCCCTAGAGGCCCTGGACCACGTGACACAGGAGCGAGATCGTGCCCTGCGGCAATTACAGAGGTAGCATTAAGACGACTTATATATATCAAAAGCTCATTTTCCTTCTAATATAGGTGCTAGTGGCCAGTCCAGAACGATATGCTTCCACATTAGAGTTGCAGCCCCACTGTGAGTTATACTACCAGACAAATGACTTCAGTAAAGCATTTTAAGCGTTGCCTGCCGGTAGGTTCGGAATCTCGTTGTATACACACGCGCATAAAAATGATAGTACGGCCGTTGCCCCCATCGGCTCCTCCGGATAGACGGTGGCCGATATACTCCGTATGCGTATGCATATGGGAGGCCCCACAACCAGGCAACACAGTAGGATGCGACTCGCTGATACACTGCATAACGTAAGCACAAATCTGCGATATCAAGAATATCGGGAGGCGGGAGATGAAAGAGAGATGGAAACAGAGACAGAGAGATAGTCTGAGATATACAGACGCGAAGCAGGTAAAGCGTCAATTTAATTTTCTCCATATCAGTTTCTTTTTCCTGACATTGCGAAAGTTCTTGCGGCTGGACATGACCAGACGTGACCCGACTTGACTGCACCGCACTGCCAAACATGTTCCTCAAGAATGGAAACGTTCCTGCTGCTGCACCGTCGCAATTGGCGCCATGCCATGTCTTTTGGTCCCCGTTCCCCGTCCTTGAGCTGACCGGCCACAATGCACCCATTCAATTGCCTTCATGGAACTGCCCTGCCCATGCTTAAGGCAAAATGGCTTATGATCCCACTCGTGGGGGAAAAAACGCAAAACCAAGTCCAGGCCATGTATGATCACAAAGACAAATGCCGCCTTGTCCTAGCTTTCTGCGGGATACCAAAGGAATGTGAAAGAGGAGAGAGGGGGTGTTCATTCTTCGGGTGGATCGGAAAAGAGACCAATCCGCATGCGGTGGAATTGGGGCAGTTTTGGTATAACCACAGCCATGAGGGCCATGAAATTGACGATGAAGTAGGCGAGGTCGTAGTGGGTGTAATGGGTACTGAGGAGGAAGAGGACGATGGGGACGGTTAGGAGGAACTTCTTGGCCGGGGTGTATTGGTCTCCGTTGTCGATTTGTTCCCACATGTTCAAATTGTCGTAGGCGCCGGCGTTGAATTCAAAGGGAACACCTCGAACCCAGTGAAACATGAGGTAGGAACCGGCCATGTATGTAATATTGGTCAGGGTCCAAGAGATCTCTTGGGTCACACCGGGGAGAATGTCAAACAGGATTTTGAGGCCGATGATTAGTACGGGATGTATCGTCCAGGCTCCTTCAAACCGGTGTCAGTGTGGGTTGTATTGGGGGACTAGGATGTATGGCATATACAGGGGGGAGAGGTCCGAACCTTTGGCATTGACCCATTGTGAATTGAGGTTAGGTAGGGCTTCTTGATCACTGATCTGTTCGAGCGACTCGGCGGGTTCTTGATAGATGATGCTGCTCGATCTCCTTCTCCGGCCACCTTTTGTGGAACTCATGGCTTGATTATAGGCTGAGACTGGAGGGGCGAGTCTGGCATTGGCTTCGAAGGAAATGGTACGGTGAAGGGTGGTTTGGGAGGTCATGAAGCAAGTAGTGGAGAGGGAAGCAGGTGGATGGAATGTTATCTAAAGAAGCAAGTCAGCATGTCGGCACCCGCGTCGCTGGGGGCCAGAGTACGGTAAGATACGTACAGAAAGAGTCGGAATTGATGGGTTGTTTGCGTGTGCGGTGCACGGTGAGTGAAAGGTGTCAGAAGGTGAGAGTGAATGCGGGACAACGGCGTTGGGGGTAGGTGCTGAGAGGTCAAGCAGGGCCGGCGAGAAGACGAGTGAGTGACGTCTCACAGGCAGCGGCAATTGAAGGGTTGCGGTTCGAGGTTGGACGAATGGCAGCCAGGCAGAAGATGAAGGGATTGAAAAGGTTTGTAGATGGTGGTAGATTCCAGGCAGAAGAAGCTCCGAATTTGAAGAGATACAAAGTTACTCAAGAGCAGTGAAAGTAGATAGATATCTGTCACGGGTTGAGAAAATGTTGTTGACAGTGGTGTTTGTGGTGTTGGTGTTGGTGTTGGTGTTGGTGATGCAGAGAACCCAAGTCGCGATCATGGATCATGGATTGGATGGGGTTGTTGGGTTCCGGGTGGGTGCGAATGTTTCATTATTGAGCCTCGACGGACGCTACGAGCCTACGACGATTGACTATGACTCCAGGGACGCAAGAAACCAGAAACAGACCAGACCAAAAAGCATACGACGCTCTTCACAGCCACATCCTAATTCCCACAGTCCAAGGCTCCCTTCGGCCCACATCCAACCCAGAATTGCCTAAATCAGCATCTGGAATCTTGCCACAAGGCTTGATTTGGAGGCCTGGTTCATTGAATGATTGCTTTGCAAACCACCAAGTACGGAGTATATGTATAATGGTTATTGACGGTCCACCGGCACGCTGTAGTCTGCAGTCTCTACATTTTGTGCCTGGGACTTAGACCTACCTAAAGTACCTACCTACCTACCTAGGGATGCATCCTTCAGTAACAAGTAGATGGGCAATCGGGCGCACATCTAGGCACATCTAGGCACATCTAGGTGGAACTCAACAGGAATCTTTGGGGTGTTAAAGGTATTGTTTAAGGGCGGGCCTAAGGGTCCCTCAGGCGGAGACAATTATCCACAGGGGATTGCTTTCGAGGTTTCGGGTGTATGTCTAGGCTCCGTTAGCCCTTGTTACTTAGCTGTCGGTACCAAGCGCAGTCGTTCCAACAAGTCATGTTGTGACAATCTACGGGAAAGAATCTTGCGAACTCTGGAGGCAACCATATGAATCGGTATCATGGACATCGAATGCTTGTGTTACCAATGTATCCCAGTTCAAAGACAATAATGCCTCAATTCGCAGAATCTGAACTCAACGAACTTGTCTCTGATAGACCATATCCTCATGTGGACGTTCTGCCGCACGTGGCGTCCGAACCATCTTAGCAATCTTCGAGTATCCAGGGACAAGAAGAACCCCGCAAAAATTTATTTTTCTAGACCAACAACAACCACTCCATTTACACTCCACCTTGTATACCAAAAGATATGATGGCATGCACCAAGATTAGGTCGTAAACATCTCAATTGAATTCTGGCGTCTTGAGCGCATTGCCTCGGATTGATGTCTAAGACTTCAGGTATTAATATCGACTCCAGAACGGCCGCCTTTGATGCAGAATCCTCTTCCAACGACCACCTTTCTCGTGCCTCTGGCAATCCATTCAATATTTTAGCAAATTCTTCTGCTCTACCATCTGACGACGGCGAAGCCTCTGACTCGGATGGCTCTGTCTTTTACGAACCCGGTACCTCAGATCCTCGACTTCCATCCATTCATAAACCCCCAGTTTCCCCATCTCAACTTCCACAATCTACCTCCAGTACCATGGCCAAAGGATTCGGAACGAATCGCCTTGCCGCTGGCTTCGGTGGCTACAAAGCGGCTCCTGTAGAGGAAGCACTCAGTCCAGGCGTACAAGATGATCCAATCGATCTAATGTCGAGTCCTGGTAACTCTGCCGACCAGGCCATCGAGATCACAGATGATGAAGGCTCCGAATCAGGCGGAATGCTCCTTAATCTTGACAATCCCGCCAACTCTCACTCCCATGCTCCATCAGGGTCTGGCAGCGAAGCGTCCGAGTCCCAAGAGGAGGGCCAGATCAAGTCCACGCCGTCTGATGATGGTTCCGGCGTGGCGACTCAGTCCTTGGCGAATTTCCAGCGACATATCCAGAACGCAGTCCTCCAAGACTCCAACAGTGATACACAATCATTCACTAGACTCATGGATTTGTCTCCAGCAGAGCAGGAATTGCAAATCAGATATGTGTTCTGCGATCAAGATGAATCCTGCATCGATATGACCTCACCAGCACGGTGTCTCACTTGTCTCGCTGCTGGTCATTCCAGAGAAACATGCCCTGAAAGAATCTGTCTCCATTGCTCTGCCGTTGATGAACACACCACACGAATGTGTCCCACCAAACTACGCTGTTCAAGATGTCGAGAACCAGGCCACTCTGCCAGAACATGCCGCTCCAACTCCAAAGTAACCACCATTCCTTGCGACATATGCTCTAATCCACTCCACACGGAAGATTCATGTCCACAGCGCTTCTTTGCCCCCTCCAGCGTCCCGCCCCCTACGCTCCCTGCAAAGCTCTGGATCTCCTGCTGTATTTGCGCCAGCAAAACTCATCTTGTTGGAGACTGTCCTGACGCCGACCAGGACGCCACTGCTAGATGGTCATTGAAACATTTGTCTTCCACCACTAACATAGTCAATTTAAGTCTTGAGAAAGCTACACAGCAACTCGAGAGACAGGCTGCAAATCGCGGCCTAAGACCAGATAATCTCAGGATTAAGGGTCGTGCTGGCACGTATCAAGCTGGCAGATACACGCGCCTGGATATCGAGGAAGACGACGACGATAGTGAGGATGAATTCATTCGACCTACTGTGGCTCCACAGCGTCCTCTTCAATCTCGAATCGCTCCACTCGAGAGACCTTCACGAGACCGTCACCCCCAACCGGGCCAGAACCCCCGACGACCAGCTAACGACTGGTATTCGACCAATTCATTCGGTCAGCGTCGTTCACAATCTCCGCGGCCACCAGCTGAATCTAGAAGAAGAATGATGCCTGATAGACAACGATCTCGATCTCCCCGCCGATTTGATGGTATCCAATCAGGTCGTCGACGGTCTCCAACTCCACGAAGTGACAATGGCGGTAGTCGGAAACCAAGTCCTCCAAACTCCAGGAGATCTGGTCCTGGTCGTGACAACCTGGCTAAAAGCGGTGCCTCTACTGATTTACCTGTCAGGAGAGCATCTCAAAACAACATTGAACATCCTTTGCCTGTCAAACCTCCAGCAGCAGCAGCAGCAGTGACACCACCAGCAGCAGTGGCTTCTGCAACGACAGCTGCGGTCGGACAAAGCCAGAAATCAACACCATCTTCGAGCGGCAACGACACTGCCGGTACAAAGAGAAGGAGGCGTCGACAGTTTGCTAAGGCGTCTTCTGCAGCGGCTCAGAAAATATGAGACAGACGTGTTGATCTCATATCACGACCTCATGAATGACCCCGTTCGCCTTTGACCAAGCCGACGGGTCTGAGTTGGAGTACTTCAGGCTCACCAATACGGCCCTTGCTTGATACGAATGATCTTCAAGACAAGGGAAACACAATGACAACATTAATTAAACTTGCGACCTGCTTGAGATCGCTTACATTGGGTTTCAAATTATTCACTGGATTGTACGACGTCTCAAGTCATCTGTCTGCTCTAGGTGCTCAAGCAGTGACACAGACGCAAACCCTCCCAACGTCTTGCCTTTGGCTGATGGACTAAGACTGGTATTCATAGAAAATTCCTCCTGATGTGTTCCATCAGCTGCTCACAAGTTGGCATGTGTAACAAGAGCCACACAAGCATATGGCTATACGACTGTAAGGTCGCCCTCAACTTGATGGAATGAATTGTAAGACAGCAAGACTAGCTAGGTTGAGATCACCAATCGGCGCGGTGAATGATCAAATAAGAGGTTGCAGGCGTGACATAGCATCGGCCTCACCATTGAACCCGCCTGGGCACAGTCAGTTCTTCTTTGTTCCAACCGCTGGCAACCGGCTGCTGAGGTTGTCCGATAGTGAATTCTGCTGGATCAGGCTCTGCCTGTGGGATCTGCTCACCGCCTTTGACGTCCATGTGTCCCGTCATTTTCACATCCTCCTGGGCCATCACTGGTGGCATTTCCGCCATTTGAGTCCGCGCGGGAACAGGGGGTGGTGCATCTGGTGGAGGATATACGATGTCTCGTTTTACCGTCTCCACCACTTCTCCTACGCGGTCCGAACGTACGTAAACCAACAAGTACGGATTTGGTGGGACGTTGTAGCTGTCTTGTGGTGGCTTCCCAAAGATCTCATTTCGGTTCTGAACGACGGTGACATGGTCGTCGTTGTACTTCCTCCAAATCTCCTTTTGGTGGTCGTAGATGTATACCCAGTAATGTCCTCCACCTGCACTACCACGATGGAAAAAGGCAGCGTGCAGGCGATACGGGTGTTTGCGCATGTCCACGAATGCCTCTTTGATCTGCTGCGAGATGTCCGTGGCCCGGACCCGAAGATCTGGACGAAAGTCAGAACGATAAACATACTATTGAGAAAAGAGTTGAAAATACCTTCGAGTTCAGTTCTGGTACTGTCGGCTAGGGCGCCTAGAGTGGCAATAGTATTGGGGTCAACGTCAAGATCACCACCGAACGTATCTGCTGGCACTTCGGCAAGATATTCCAGTGCGGTTTTGGCGTCTTCGAGAAGAGTGGGTATGTCCTTGGATTGACCCTGTAATCGAGTGTCAGCTTCTTATTCAACAAAACAATAAAGAACCAAGTGCTGGCCTACATGCTTCTCTTCCAGTACACCTCGGCGGCGCGAGATGGTCGCGAGCTCCCGTTTGAGGTCCCAGGTGTGTCGACGACGTTGCATTAGCTCCGAGTCCGGCCCACTTTCGAGGTATCGGTCCATGTAGATGGTTTCTGGAACTTCTACATGATGATTCAATTTCTCCTGGCGTTTTGTTTGATTGTTCCACGCCACGCGATCGAGCTGGACACAGAGTATAGGAGGGAGTGAACTGAGTGAGATGTATCCTTTGACTGCGTTGCCGCCAGTCTGCAAGTCAAACTCGTTGTCAATGGCGGCGTATACGTCTGCAGGCTGATGAAACACCCGGGTGATAATGTCTCGATACTGCTCAGACTTTCCGGGAGAACCATTGTCGTTTTCGGTATGCAGAATCAGCTGGCCGTAGAAGGTGTCGTGTACTTCGTCCAATTGTTCGCCTGTCTTGTCAAACCCGGTTGGTCGTATAGCAGAGGACAATTGGTTAAGAACGTGACCAATAACTTCTGTGACATCCTGCTGTCTAGCGTACTCCTCCAAGGTGATTGTTGTAGCTTCCAATGGCTTTCTAGGGGGCACTGGGGGCGGCTTGCCTGGGGGTGGCAGGTATTGCATGGGTTGTTCCTTCGTAGCATTTTCAGTCGCAATGGATACTTGGAGTGTGCCAGCTTGAGAATTCAGCTTTGAAGGAGAGGCGGGAGTAAGGGGCGCGTTGGACTGGTTTTGGGTAGAAACAGAAGACTTGACAAGGTCGCCCTCTGGTATGGGGGCAAGATTCTCCTTGTCGTCTGTGATAGCTTGTCTTTCGGCTTCGGGATCATCTTCTGTCAACACTGGCTCTGATTCTTCTTTGGAAACAACCGTCGCTTCGCTTGAATTGTCATTCATATGGACATCTTTTGCGCCGAGTTCTTTCTCATGATTGTCATGGTCATTCGCGTCGTTTGGTGGTAAGGAACGTATGTCGACTTCTTCTGCAGGTGAAAGTAATATGGTGTCGCCAACATCACTTTTGTCATATTCGGCCGAGGAAAGAGGTCCGAGGAAGGGCAGACTGTGAGTTTCACTTAGACTTGGGCGTTCTCCTGTCTTCAGCGTGGATCTGCGGCGAAGCTTCTCTTTAACGCTGTGACTCTCTAAGGTCAAGCGTGCAAGTTCCTGCTCTGGCTTGATTGAGGACTGTGGAGTTTGAATCATTCCTCTGAACAGTGTGGCGAGGCTGTCAACAACTACCACATGTTAGCGACCCACATGCTATACTGATGTGGACAACTTACACTTCTGCCCAGTTTGCACTTCCTTCAGACTGACTTGGCGCTGGCCAACTCTCTTCTGTCGCAGACTGACATCATCGAGAGGCATTTTATATTCATCAAAGTTGAGTACTATGTTTCGTAGGTCAACAGTTGTAAATAAGACTTGCAGCAAGCTGTTCAGGTAACATGTGTTTCCAATATTCTCAAGACCCACGGGTTCGTCCAAGGCGCCTTCTGGGTCCTGGGGTGCTTTGCTGTGCAAGTGATCCATTAAGACAGTGCTTCCTCGGGCTGTTGCGATCGCCGTTAGGGCCCTGGTATAGAAATCTGCACTGGCTGGGTTCTCGTCGACGGTGAATTTGTATTGCATAAGAATCATCTCGTCGTCCACCTCGCGATTGTCAATTTGAAGCGCTTGGTAGCCTTCGGCAGGCTCCATGCTGGGTTCGATCGTGAAGCCCGATTCAATCCAAGTAGTCAAGAGTTGGCTCTGGCGCTCCTTGGCGATGATTCTCAAGGCCTTGATGGCTCGCTCTTCGACGTTTTTGTTGTCGTTTGTCTTCACTGTGTCAGTAACAAACAGTGACACAGGCTTAGAAACACAAACCTTGACCGTAAACATGGTACGAATACCCTCATCGTCGGTTGTGGGGGAGGCATCGAGGAATGCTAGGGCTTGCCCGTAGGTTTCCATGACTTTTCGTATCATCAGTAAGTGGGGTGACGGCTTATAGCTAAGGCTTACCGTTTTGTGCCGTGTCATAAATTCTTTTGCTATTTCGATGGACTCCAATCATGCGAAGATACTCTCTAAGTTGATGCTCGTGTGCAGGAGAATCTGTGAGTGTGGCGTTGAAACATCCGATGACATCCTCATCCGTGACAAGCGCCTCCCTGCCTGTCAGTTGCAATGCTTTGTATGCTTGATTCAAAGATTCAATCTCGAAATGACCTTGGGAAATCTGCAAAGCCACTTCTGTTTCCAACAGGTCGCTCTGTCTGTCGTTTGCAATATAACGGAGATTGCTCAAATACGTTGGAGTGTTCTGAGGATCGGTTTGGACCTGCCAGTGGTATGCTTTAGATATGAGATCGTCAGAGAGGTCGGAAGGGCAGCCAAGAGCAACAAAAGGCCCCGTTCTCATCTCTGCAATCTGCTTGGCCGTCCGACTTGAGGGGTGTTTGTCGTAGTCTTGACAACCGAGAACCCTGGAGAGCTCCCGATCAGCAGCAACTGGTGCTGGCAAATCCGGCAGACTTTGCCTCTCGTCATACGGGCGTGAGAGCAGTAGAGAAATGATTTCATGCTCCGCGTCGTCGATGAACATATTGTTCCAGCCTTGAAATGGTTGGGCCTCGTCGGGATCAGGCTCGGGAACTTTCCAAGTCTCCCCCGCCTCTGACCTGAAACCCAAATGCTCTAGAACATCCTTGCAAGCGACACCTCCCGGCCCGAATCGAACGATAAATCTTTTATTGGACACGTTGATCGAGGCATACTTGGGGTCTTGCTTTGCTCTCCAGGAATTCTTGAGATATGACCGAAGGTCACATAGGACATCGGTGGGGTTTGGGTATTTCATGCCCTCGGTGGAGCCTTCTTGTTTTCGAAAGGCATCATCTGTGCGCTGACGTAGAAGACCGGGATCGGTCAAGACCTGGACATCATATGGACGAAGCACAGGAGGTGTGACCCTCACAGTGACTAGAACGGAACAGCGCAGGGCGGAGCATCGATAGGTGTATATCTCCGCGGTCGATCCTATTTGCTGACGCCAGGCATTCTTTTCCAGAGGCTCTTGTAGCTCGTATCTGACCAGATGATGAAGTGGGTGGTCTGGTGTTGGGCATGGTCTGTCTTCGAAGCGGACGGTGTAGTCCACCTTCAAGTGTAGGTGAAGCCTACAGCTTGAGCAGAAGGCTGCAACGGTCCATACCGTCTCTGGCCCAGGCCTCTCGTCCAACTCTGGAAGCCGTGACTGTCTGGGCTTCAACGAGAATCTGTGTCTGCAGCTGCCGAGGGGTACATTTTCGCCGAGATGCTGAGACTGGCTGAAGATGAGAGGTGACTCAGCCAGTAGGTTCGGGACATCGGGACTCCATGGCGTGTAGAGGGTCAGATCTTGAAGGAAGGCCGGTGCAGTTCGACCTGCTAATGTCATTATTCGTCCCACTGACCCTCAAGCCTGGTGAAATCTACACACCCGATCCTTTGATGGGCGCAATCAAAGAGCGTATGTCTGCTTGCACGCCAGCCATCCAAGGATGTCTGGTCTTGAAATGGATGGCGTCTCAACGGATATGAAGATTGTGCCGCTTCTAGATGTTGTTCGTCTCGATGGGACAATGGCAATGCAGAGGTTTATGATAATCTAGGCATTTGTAAGGGACAGGCAGGGTCGAGGGAGACGAGGAGAAGGAGGAGGTAGCGTTTGAATAAGGCGAATGAGATGAATTATGCAGGCAGGCTGTGGGCAGTCTTGAGATTGGAAAAGAGACTGAAACTGGCGAGACTGGAAACCAGCGCAGTCTCTTGGAGGACAATTAGAGGAAGGAACGGACGGAACGGTAATGGGTGCGAGTAGTATTGTACAAGGTGGCGCGTATGGCGCTCAAAACAACGAAGAGGATGTAAATCTGAGGCTAGAAGTACATATCTACAGTCGGATGGAAATCAGAGAAGAGATGTAGTACAAGAGTACTAGGTATTTGCCTGGTGTGGTCTACACGATTCTATAGATGGCGGCCTAGCATAGCAGGTGAGTGTTGGCATGGAATTGAGCTTCTATCACGTCACGGGCGGCGGCTCTGACAGCGCCAGCAACAGCCAGTCAGTTAGGCGTGGTGTCAAGCCCGCGAGTGCCCCTAAGTCTAATAATTTTGGGGTAGCTGGGAACATGACTCGCCTGTGGTGCGCGGCTGC
Organism: Exophiala mesophila; assembly: GCF_000836275.1. NCBI lineage: Eukaryota > Fungi > Ascomycota > Eurotiomycetes > Chaetothyriales > Herpotrichiellaceae > Exophiala > Exophiala mesophila. The sequence continues at coordinate 3,839,399 of NW_015622505.1, forward strand.
AAAGGCTCATCAAACGTTGTTCGGCAACAGCCTCTAGGCATGTGGACACTTGAAACTTGCTAGGCACAACTTTCCACTCAAAAGTTGGTACTGCCAAGTCGCGTTGGAGAAGACCTCTTCACGTGATGGCTTTGCAACACATATCACGTGACTACTATCTGCGATAATGATTGGTGCAGAAGCTCAACCAGTCGACTGCGTCCTGAAAGTCATTACCATTGATGCCAGTTAGAACCTTGGAGTGTCGACCGCACCTCGAGTCACTCAAGTCCAAACCTGCAGTACCAACGCACGAGCACGAAAGCTCTCTATACATCCAGGCTTGCACGGTCCTGCTCTCTGATGAGGTGAACAAGTCGAACCCCAATCACCTCACGCCGAGTCGCAACCATGGCCGATATTCTTGACCCCAAACCGATCGACGCCGACGAGGCCTACCACCCTCAAGATGCCCTCAGCGGATCCATACGCGCTGCAACTCTCGGAGGAGCAGCTGGGCTGTTCTATTCTGCAATCGGGAATACTCTGACAAAACAAAATATTGGTGCCTTTGGAGTCTTTACAAGATTTGGTGGAAATATCGGATTATTTGGTACGGAAGTCCAGCTTGGATCTTATCCTATGGGCACCTTTCTGACCATGTCGTAGCGGCCGCCGGTGGTACATATCAATTCATTGCGAGCGCCTCTGCCAATCTGAGGGAGAAAAACGACTTTGTCAACCATTCCATCGGTGGAACGGTAGCTGGAGCGTTGATAGGTGCTTCTAGTAAGTATCTTGCAAACAATCCACTCCGAGAAAATTGCTGACACGATGCAGGCCGCAAAATGCCTTCAGTAGTGTTGAACGCTTTCCTACTCGGCGCAATCTCTTCTGTTGCAGGCTTCACCGGCACATCAGTGTTTCCTTCCTCTGTGGATGCACCAGAGGTAGATCGTATTGCCGAGAAAGAAGAAATGAGAAATCGTTTCAGAAGGCCGGTAAACGAGACGATCAACGAGCTTGGAGAAGGACGAGGTACGTGAACAGAGCTTGGTTGACAAGCACTCATGAGACTAATTTCGTGCGCAGGTATCTATGGACAGGGATATGAGGAGAGAAGGAGACAACGGTTGAAGGAGAACTACGGGATCGATGTGCCAGAGCCATTCTACAAGTCAACGTCATAGCGCCTCGAGCCGACTCATGGTCATGGACATGATCATAAGCGTGGTGGCTATAATCTGGGTATACCTGTCGAATTTGTCCAGGTCATCTCTTCATGGCCACCAGGTGCGACGTCTTAGCCTCGCCATTATGGAATTGGTTCGGCCATGATCACGGCATTGGCAGTCGTCTTTACCACACTGTACATAGCATATTTCGAGGGAAGACTGGTAGTAGACCGTCGAGGCAACATGGTGCAATTGTAGAACCAATCAAAAAAACATAGCTCACCCGTTGAGCCACACTCGTTGTTGTGTCCTTGAAAAACGACAATAAATCTCTATCAACTGCGGTCGAGGTAGATGGAATCGGCGACCGTCTTGTGACTGGGGGTTTGGCGGAAATCTATAGATCGTTGACAGTCCTGTCAATCTGCCACATTCGACAGTTATCGATGACCATGAGTCAAGGAGTCGATGCTTTTACGAGCGATGGAAATGAGAGCCAAAGTTTTAATGGGTTGCTTGTCTTGAGCAAGCCAGTCTTGACTCCCGATGCACGAGCATTGTACCGGCAAGTGAATTAAGAAATAGTACTTAATTACACATTGCGGCAGAGGCCGGAGGCTGGGGGCGTAATTGTGCACGAATTAGGAAGATTACGAGTAGTTGAGCAAGCAACCCTGTATGCAAGAGCTACAGTCAGCAAAACCCCCAGACGGTGTGCGAGTCACAAGCACAAGTTAGTAAGGTAATTTGGAAGTAGCGCGGAGTACGCTCCAAATGTAGATGAATGCTTTCATTTTGTGTTCACCTGGTCAAACACAATGTCTCTTGTCCACAACGGTGAAGTTTGGGTTGATGGGGGTTGACTGATCTAACTTAATCTAAACCGTGTCGGCAAATTGTCGTGAATCTGCGAGTCATGAACCCCAGATACGAGCGGGATGTTGCCATGATCTGGGATCCCTAGCCCAAGGCCTGGGGAAATAGGGATGTTGCGCACCAATGGAAGGAAGTGTTTGGGGGCGACTTGGAATGGAGAATGGAGAATATGCAACATGCAACATGCAACGTGAGTGATGCAGTCAATTTGATCGGACAAGTCGGAACGGTAAAGCCGTATTGGCCTCTCTGACATGTGATTGTGCCCGGCAGCTTGCAGAATATCAAGTTACGATTTACGATCTGCACGAAGCGAGTTGGAAGCCCGGAAGCACTCGTTCGCGACGCTAGCTTGGCGGACGAGTCAGGCTCGATCTACGGAGTAGGTGACTGACAGCGACGGTGGTGGTTCCATGGATTCTACGCATCAAGTAGATGGAAGACGTCGGTGTCGATCGACAGTTGGACGACCGGAGCAAGTCTCCAGATGAGCTGTCGAACCACTCTGTCAGTGCAGGGAACTAGATTTCTGGGCTGAGCTCTACCTGGAGTTCTGGGCTATGCATGTTACTGACGAGTCCTGCAGGATCCGTACACAGCCAGCTGACAATGTTGGGTGTTCATGCATTATCCCTCACACTACTACTGTAGACTGCCGTTTGACTTTGAATAGAAGCGATAAATTGAAGAGTTTTTACTCTTGTCTAATAGTTCGCTATTACTATGATTGATACCTCGAGATTCCACAAGTGTGACGTACATGAATCAATAATTCCAAAGGTAGAGTAAATAGCACACCCATAATAATACCCACCCTCCCCCAGACCCAACCATCAGAGCTAATTGGAGTTCGCATATGACTTGAATTGGACACGAGGAGCCCTAAGCCAAGATCTTTACGGGTCAATGTGGCACCTCGGGGAGCTGTCACGGCGCTCATCTAAGCACTCATTCCCGCCTGGATTGGGGTCATCCTCAGTCTAGAGAATGGCAGGCACTACGAGAAGGAAGTTTTGCTGGGAGCGACTCTGTCCCTACTTGAGGTGCTTGGGAACTTTGAAAGTTGACCCAGGCCTGTGACCATTGCAGCTGAGTCTGTGGAGCCCGAGCCCCTAAGATCCTGCTAATTCCTCCTTAAGAGCTGTGCCTCGCGAGGTCGGCAGCTCTATCTTGATGGAATTGTCACTACTGCAAGTTTCAGCTTCCTTGGTCAGTACTTTAGATATGCGCAGGCACCGGTCTGCGTTGGACCTTGGAGCTGGATGCTGGAATATGCAGACTTATTCCTACCAAGGATTGCTATGCTAGACCGTGCTTGCAGGTACATTGCGGCACCTGCTCGGCTCGAAATAGTTAAGAGGTCGTGATTCATGGCGTATCTGCGCCACTGCAGTTAATTAATCGACTAGCAGGGCAACAGTGGGCCAAGGGCGCCCCTTGGGCCATCGAGGGCGCATGTGCGGGTGGGAAATGGCTAAGGTCTGCTAGTGGCTCGCTGGCTAATAGAGTCAATTGGTGCTGGGGGGCATTACGGAGTAGAGGTGGCACGGTGGTCCAGGTTGGCGGTCATGGAGCTTGGACGAGCGTCTATGGCCTCTCGAGTCTCTCCACCTCCCCACTCTGACCCTGGCCACCAGTGCTCCCGCCGAGCTGTCTGGGTGCAAATTCCACTATGGTGATGCCATCGAGTCATCAACCAAGCCAAACCACCACCCCGAGTACTGCGTCGCCCCATCAGTGCTCATCCAAGTTCGGCCTAACCCAATAGACCCTGGTGATCTCTGTCACTCATCATCATACTTCCCCCCTCTTTCGTCAATCACTTCGGCAGCCCTTTTTTCATTTCCCACGTTGCCGGTTGCACCGAACAACCACAGACCACTCGCTGAGACGAGACACATATTCCTGCACAGATCCAGCACCACCGCACCACCGCACCACCACATCACCGTCCAGTAGTCCAAGAAGAGTGTCAGAGTCTCCTTCTTACTAACGGCACAGCTCTCGGGTTAATCCTAGTACCTATTATTGTAACTTGCCTGCTTGCCTGGAGTCTTGTCGTCTCCAGCCGTTGTGGTTATCATCTGCCACCCAGCTACCTTCCTGCATTCCTCGACCTCCACCAGGACAAGGAAATCGACGTCATCCACTTTCCAACCACCCACCCACTCCTTCCTTCCATCGTCGCATCTCGTTTCCTTTGTCCTTCACCGTCCCTCACAGGTCTTGCACCTCATCACCCCGTAGCTCTCCACCTTCTCATCACCTTCCTTTCTCAATCACCACCATCTATCACTCCCACCCAACTCCCTCGTCCTGTTCAACTGCAACAGCGAGATATACCTGCAGCACTCACACAGACTCATCTCCTTCCGCGCCATGTCCTCGACGAGATAGCTATCAAGCTAGCTTTCCAACTTGGACCGACTTTCCTCACATCGCGCCAGTGCACCCCTGACAGCCAACTTGAGCTCTCATCGCTTTCCTCGACTTCAACATGGCTTCCAGACCCATTACCCCCCTCTCCGCCATTCCCGGGCCAATCTCCCCAAACGCAGCTCACTCGATGCATTCTGCGCATGTCAACAGCATCAAGCCTTCTTCGAGAGCCCCCTCCTTCTCTGGAACTCAACCCATAGACACCATTTCCAGAGAAGAACAATCTCAGAACGCTGTGCACCAACAACCTTCTCTCCTTTCTCACAGCAATTATGATGAGGATCCTCCCCGGTCAACTCTGAATGAAGATGCGCCCGAGCTTCCTCGCTCCAATTCTCAGCTCTCGAACTCCCATTCTGCTTTACCATCAAGAGGTGGCACCTTGAAAAAGAAAGCCTCCCTCCATAAAAGCTCAAGCTTGAAGAGAACCGCTAGCAAACGTAGTAGCTACGCTGGCTCTGTTCGGAGCTTGCAGCTGGGAGAGAAAGAAAAGTATGGAGAGACTGAGGAAACCAACAGCGTCTTCTACTGCCCTGTTCCAACTTCAGGTAACCCAACAGAGCTTCTTGCGAATCGCTTTCAAGGTATGTGTGCGCAACGAAAATCGACTGCAAACTTGCACTGACCCCCTTTTAGCATGGCGAAAGGTTCTCAAAGACCTGATCAACTACTTTAGAGATCTGCACAGGACATACGAAACTCGTGCCAAATCCCTCATCTCTACCTCAAATGTCATCAATAACACTACCCTGCCCCCAGGTTTCCTCAACGCTGGTGGTATCGGAGACGCAGCCTACATTCTCAGAGACTTCCACAAACAAGCTCTAAATGAAGCCAACAAAGCTCGCGACCTCCACAATGAAGTAATAATCCAGCTGACCGGCCTTCGCAGTGATCTACAACAGAAGATCAAGGAAATTAAAAGCCTGTCCGGCGATTTTAAGAATTCGGTGGACAAAGAGCAAAACAACTCGAAAAATGCTGTTCGCCAACTTCAGGAGGCTTTAGGGTCCGTTGATCATGATGCTGCTGCAACAAGCGGCAAGGGGGATCCATTCCTTGTCAAGCTCTCCGTTGACAGACAGATTGAACGTCAAATCGACGAGGAAAATTACCTCCATCGGGTGAGTGAACTTCTACCTACGATTGACAGAGCCACACTGACTCTTTTAGGCATACCTGAACCTTGAGGCTTCTGGCCGTGAACTCGAGTCGATTGTCGTCGGCGAGATTCAAAAGGCGTACAATGTCGTTGCTGGCATTCTCCGTCGTGAAGCAGACGACTCATACGACGCAGCCGAGAAATTGAAGGAAGGTCCTTTGGCAATGACCAAGGACCATGAATGGGACGAATTCGTCACCACAAATAACCAGATGATCGACCCGAGGAACCCTGTCCGACAGTTCTCTCATATTGTCTATCCAGGCAAGGATCATCCTGCCGCGATTGAAGTTAGGAGTGGTATGCTCGAGCGAAAGAGCAAATATCTCAAGAATTATACCCCTGGATGGTAAGCCCACTTTCTCTTTTCAAAATGCCCCCTCTAATTCATATTGCAGGTATATCCTATCTCCCACTCATCTTCACGAGTTTAAATCTGCCGATCGCATTGCCTCGCAGTCACCAGTAATGTCTCTTTTCTTACCTGAACAAAAGCTGGGGTCACACTCCGAAGAGGATTCTTCGTCTCACAAATTCATGCTCAAAGGACGACAGACAGGGTCTATGCATCGTGGTCATTCTTGGGTCTTCAGAGCCGAGACTCATGACACCATGTTGGCGTGGTTCAACGACATCAAAGAGCTGACTGAGAAGCGTGGCGAGGAGCGCAACGAATTCGTCCGCCGTCAGCATGCTCGTTCCATTTCTGGCAACAGTTTGAAGCCTGCTAGCATCATCAGCTCAGACGGCGCCCTCGAAGAGGACGAGGCTGATCGCATCGCATTCTCGGGTGAACAATCCGTGCGTGGCAACTCTGTGGCCGAGGGGGCGCTTCTCGCCGGAGCAAGTGGCCTTGGAGTGGCAGGAATCGACGATCTCGACGATAATCGATCCGAGGCTGGATGGCGTCCACCACAACAACGACCTGCACCAGGTGGGCGATTTCCATCAGATGTCAATGTTCAACGAGGCTTACAAGCACCGCTTTCACCTTCTAGTGGAGAAAGCTCCGATCGCGACCGGGACATCATAGCTGCTGCAGGAAGTCTCCCTGGCAGTGGTATACCGTTTATTGGCTCCACCGAACGGCATACCGAGTTGCAACCTGATGGGTCTCACATACATGAGCCTGCGGGACAGCCACAGTATACTGCCGGCCACCACCCCAATATAACCTCCACATCACACGGCGCAATTGCTCCTCAAAGCGGAGCCAGTCAATATGGAGAGTGGATGGCCCCCATTGGTGTTGGAGTCGTCGGTGCAGCGGCCACCGCAGGAGCTATTTATCATCATGAGAAGAAAAAAGAACCAACAGAAACATCACCTGTGGAAGAGGAAAATTCCGGAATTCCTTCCTACGGCCACTCATCTCCACCTATCCCCGTTGCAACTGTTGCACCCACCGATGCACCCACGGGTCCGCGTGCAATGAGCGAGACCACCACCGCGCCCAGTTCAGCTCTAGGGAATGCGGCATCTTCAGGCACCGAGACCGGCACATTGTCGACTGTTCCGACAAGTATCGGTCATCCCAGCCAAACGGAGAGTCTTTTTGACGCAAATGGTGTCTTTGTCGGACCACGATCTACAGATACGGCACCTACTGATTATACACTGAAATCGAGAGCCAAAAGCCAGACCACAATTTCGGACCTGCACATCCCGGGCGAATATCCACCGACACCGGCGCCGAACGAAGAGCCAAAGGTCTATGGAGCTGTTGTCCATTGACCTATTAGGTTCATATCATCTGTTTAAACGGTCACCGAGTTTGGAATCCTTGGAGTAAGGTGTAACCCGAAGAGGGGCAGTTTTCAATCCGTCAGCTTATCGTTTCAGTTTTTTCCTCTGAGATACCACAATCGCTATCTGCATTTTCCATTCACAACTCTAACTCTGCATTGGGGTTGGATACTTTTTGGTCTTCCGCAAGGTTTGTTCTGGCAGACGATGAAAGACCCAGGCACACCTGCACAAACGCATGCGGGAGATATTACGAGAAGACCTCAAGCCAGGAGTTAATGTTAAGGAGGTCCACGATATGGGATATTTGAACTCGCAGGCCAGGGAAGCTGCCGTGTCTCTTCGAAGCACTGGTGTCATGTTTGGGAAATTGAGGTTTATGTCCTGGTGGATGAAGTAATCTACACAACCGAGCATCTGGAGTGGCGGTTGTCGACATATACAAAAAGTGATGCATTCAATCTTGTATTCATGGTTGTCTCGTCCTCTCACGTATGTTTCGACAATGCGGTCCTATAGGCACCTGCACATAGGTACAGCACGTACGAGTAGTCCTGATATACATAGTACTCGTTCATCTTGGACACGGAGAGACAGACACCCATCGCATAATCAATCAGTCTTATCGTTTTACACAAGATCGTTGCGTCATCAACACCAGTGGTCTTCTCTTGGCCTAAAGCTAGTCATGAAGCCCGCATGCTCTATCTCGATCCGCTCCTGTAAACCTCATCGTCACGAACTGGTCAAGAGCAACTTTGGTCTTGTCCATAGCCTGCAGAACGGGTTGCATCCCATCAGTATTCGTCTGCATACTCGTGAGATGACTTCGTAATCGCGTCATGATGTTTTTCATGTCTGGCTCTAGATCGTAATTGAGAGACGTGCCACTGCTGGGTGGATTTCTTTGTGTCGGCCGTAGATGTGGCTGCGGCTGCCGCTGCTGTTGCAGCTGTTGTGATGATTCGTCATCATCGCTAGATTCCTCTTCGGCGTCGTCACCTGGCGCACTAGCACTTCTCTGCCGGGCTTTGCCACGTTGTCCCCTGGCCACGCCATGGTCTATTGAATGGTTCAGGGCTCTAGTCACAGGATGCAAGCCGCGTTCCTGGACTTTCCGCAACCTAGTCTCACTCCTCAGAGCGGTTTGCAGAGTGTCAAGCTCGGCGCGATCCCGTCTTAGCGCCCGTTTCTCGCGTTTCATCTGTGCGCGCAAGAGGTGTGAGGTCGATGTGTGCATTGATAGAGTAGATTCGAGTGTGCTGATGCGGTGCAGCGTCGCTTCCAAAGAGAAACTCTCGTCGGTGTGGTTGTTCGAATTGCCGTTGGGGTTGGAATTGGTCGATGACGGCGGGAAAGGCATCCGTGGTATGCGTCCGAGTAGCCTATACAAGAACATGGCCATCAGTATTGACACCACGTCTATAACAAAGTCCTCCTTTGTGGTGCGCAGTTTGTCTTCTTCCCAAGTCTTGCAGCACCGACTCGAGACATAGAATTGAGATTCGTTCACTCACTTTTCTGTCACCATGTCCACCGCGGCCTGATACTCCTCATCGGCCTCTTGTTTCTTTGTCCGGCCCGGCCAACGCTGCGGCTGCTTCGTTGAATCTTGACTTTTTGTTTTCAGCGATGCCATCGTTGGCACCCTGCTGTGATCATTGGCACCGGCTCGACGCGCCTTGAGAGATAATAGGTTTGCCCTGATACGGTCCTGGGAAGACTGCGGCAATGGCTTCCATTTTCTGCGGATTGTACTTCGCGATATGTGACGGATGTGTGGGGACAGATGTGCAAAGCCATCACTGCCCCTCGGCTCAGTGTTGGATGAGGCCATTTCTGAATTGGGATTCGCTTTCGTTGCGCCCATGGGTTTAGGAGGTCGAGGCAAGATGATGGTTTTCAGGTTGGGATATAATCGCTGTCCCCTTGTCAGTATGGTTATGACAGAACCGTTTTCAGTAGAGTTACAGTGAAGATACACTGTGCATGCGTACCACGGTATTTGCTGTTGTGGGTCATCATTGAACCCCAGATGGCGCGAGTTCACTTACAGAGCGCGATCGCGTTTAAAATGTTTACCTTGCAGTTTTGGGATTAGCGCAGCCTCTCAACATGTCACTTTTCAAATGGACTTTCCAACCAACATGTCACAGCATCAGTGACACAATGCTGGGACACATTTCGATCACGACGGCTTCGTTGTTCTAGAAATTAGAAAACTCGAAATCAAGAAGGTGTTGTCACTAATGTTGGACACAATCATGTCGACCATGCCCGCCATTCTTCAGCGCTTAAGGGTGAGTTGTTTTAGATGAGGGAAAACCGACGAGTTTTGTTTCTTTCTATTCTTCAAGGTATTGCCTATTTCGTCAATTCCAACAACAGGTAGGAACGGTGTGGTTTCGGGGCAGGAACGAGTGTCTCCAATGTAACAACATTGAAGGCATGAACAAACATTTCAATCCGCTCAGTATCTCCCAGCAGCATGTCCAAGAACTCTCGACAACAGTCATGGCGACCTGTCTTTGCTAGGCAATTGTGTCATGACAGTCGCACTGCCATTGATAGAAACAAGAAGGGAAAGAGATCGTTATTGATTAATAACTATCAAGCCTGGTAGGTGGGAGGACTCCAGTTGAGCACGTGACAAGCGAACTACTTAGTCTCCACAGTGGAGTATGCTGCCTGGCGTTGCTTTCAATATGGCCAATCACGATGACTGGTTGAACCTCCCGGATACGAACGTGGATATGTTGCGATGCCTCAAATATCATGAGGACGGGGGGATCAGGGTGAATGATGTTTTGCCCTATATCACACCAAAGGTCAACACGAGATTGAGACACGACTATAATAACATCAGCGTACTCGTCAAATCCACAGTTCATTCAGTGGAATGAGGTCTCGGGCCCAGATTCACGTCACGATGAATCCTATGCTCGATCCGACTTCCATTGAATCTCTCACTACCGCGTCGTACTTCCTTTTCGATGAATTACGCTCAGAAGATATCGATGCAGCCGGCCATGATACTTCAGGTATTCAAACCGCCGCATCGACCTCTTCGGGCGCTGGCTTAGCAGGGACGCCGGTTTCTAACCCCTTGCCGTCGACCAGGTATTCGACGCCTACAACACGGTGGACTGCACTGACCACTCGCGACTCGGACGCAAGCGATGCGTTCATCTATGCAGTACGAACCACAGGGATCTATTGCAGACCCGACTGCAGTGCCCGACTTGCGCGAAGAGCCAACGTCGAGTTCTTCGACACTCCAGACCAGGCTCTGAAAGCTGGTTACAGGCCGTGCAAACGGTGCAAGCCAGGGCGAGGATCGCCCAGCGTAACGAGCTGTTCGACGCCCCATGAGACCGAAAAGACAGGATCTGTCGACCCGCCCGTCACAGTTGAAACATCACGGCAACGTCCTGACCCGGACGACATTCGATTTAAAATCCATCAGACTGCAGAACTCGTCCGGCATGCTGCCATGCAGGGCAAACAACTGAGTCTTTCACAACTGTCCAAAGAAGTGGGCTTAAGCAAATGGCACCTTCAACGTGTCTTCAAGAAACTGCAGGGCATGACTCCGCGGGAAATGGCAGAAAACCTCCAGCGAAGAGGGAGCGACAGCCACGTCACAGATCGAAATGTCAAATCTCATGATCTACCCGAGCTAGAGTTCAGCAACGACATAGATCTCGGAGCGAGCTTTACATTTGACACTAACAACCACGCCTCATCTGAACCACTTAGACAACTGTCTCCTCAATCTACAGAGACAACGGGAAGCGCTTGTACGCCATCAAGTTGGTCGGACGACAATGTGTTCAACAACCAATTCAACTCGCCCGCTAGCGGCAGGCCTTGCGCTCTGGAACCGGATGTTGAGATGTTGTTGAGTGAACTATTCCCCGAACTTGCGAGCAACAACGCAGATATTCCGCCCAAACATGTCCAGCAGGCCCTAACGCCACCTAGTGTTCAGTAGACAGGCAGACAGATAGTGGTTGTTAAAAACAAATTCTAAAATGCATACCTCGTGACAAGATGCATGCGCATGATGTGAATCAGAATCAAGATCGAGATTTAATCCACACCTTGGTCGTCTCCAATGTATCGGTGCCATAAACCATAAGCGCGACCAGGACCATCAACACCGACAGGAGCGAACTCGACATGCTGACCAAAATCAACTGATTTGCCGTGTATACCTTCCTAGGCATCCGAGGTCCGTCGATGGGAGCGTACTTCCCGACCATTTTCTTAATCGGCTTGACACTATCAGTGATGGCTGTTTGAACTCCCCTCTTCAAGCCAGGCAGACCATCCATACTCCATGCGTTTTTGAATGCCCAGTATCTGAAAAAGTGGATCAGTCAGTCAGTATTCTTGCTTTCTTTGAATCTTGATGGAGAACCAGAACATGACATGACGTACACTTCAATGCCCTCTTTTCGATTCCCTGCCTCTTCACACGCGACTTTCTTATCGAAAAAGTCGTGCAATGTGGTTCGGTAGCCGGTCCATTCGTAAGTTGGGACGGAGAACCCGCATGAGGTTCCCACTTGATGGATATCAACCATGACGATACTGCGGGTACCGTTGATGAGCTTCAGGTTTTCGGATTTGACTAGGTCATTGAATTCCTTGGTTCCGTATTCGAGTGGTGTGCCTGTGATGGGTGATATAATGTTAGTGCCCAAGCCATTCAACTCAACATGCTAGACTCGACTCGACTCGACTCACCTTTTCCATAAATCCTCAAAATTCTCGGTGGTCCTTCAAATGCGTTAAACATAACCGTAATCCTGCCGTTTCCAGGCTCATGCAAATGACTTGTAGTTTCGATACCAGAACCTGTTAAATCGACATACCAGAACTTCTTGATCACATCCTTGTCGTTGGGGTTCTTTTTTGGTTCTCGAAGGACACCGAAAAAGGGTCCTCCTTTATCAGTGATGCCCTTTGGTGAAACATTGACGCATCCATCGCCTGACAGAGGGGCTGATGCGACGTAGAGGACTCGTTGGGCGAGTAGCCAGTCAACTAGAGATGGTGGTAGGGTTTCAAAGAAGGCGCCCATTTTGTGGGGAGGGGGAGATGATGCTGTACTGTACTGTGCTGTGCTGTGCTGTGGATGTTGATGTGAGGGAATACTTGGTTGCTGGTCGCAGACGATTAGTAGGTACGGGTATTTATCTCGACCAGTCTCTGCAGAAGTCCGGGCTACTCGTTACTCGATCGTTTGTGGTGACTTGCGTGCGCGGCACACGCTGTAATGATCCGTTCAGTGAGCTACAAAACTCCAGATGATGTTGACATGACGATAGAAAGGTGACTTGGAACTGCGTTGGGAATATGACCAAGGATGGGGAAGGAAAAGGGTCTTTTCACGGCAGACGTCTGGAGATACTTGGCTTGCGCCATATGCAGTGCTTTGAACTTTCTCTGACTCCTCCATGTCGTTGAAGATTGGAGATGGCCAGATGACGTTGTCATTGGTGCTCGGAGCGTGAGGGGAAGTGGAAGTGGGCGAGCGCGAGGAGGGCGAGGAGGGCGATAGGATGTGTGGATATGCGGTATCGGGCGCCTGAGAAGAAACTGACAACTCCGTCGCATATTTTAAGCTATCTGGGGTCGCTTGTTTGCCATCTTTGCCTATCCACAAACTACCATCGCCATCGCCATCGCCAAGACGAGTACAGAACATACTCCGTACTCCGTAATTGATCCATCGAGGCTGTAACACTATGCCCATGTCATGTCTGTCTAATATCCTACTAACGTCAATGCCAATCGCATTCAAGATGTCTGGCTAGCGTCTGACTCCATCAAAGTTATAGACTAGCTGTAGAGCATATCCCCTGCCTCATGTTGCATACCGTGGTAGGTACCTAATGTCAATAACAGTACTCCCAAGTTTCATGCAGCTCGAGACGCATTGCCCAAAACCCATTCCCTTCAATTAACGCAATGATGCTTTTCCCTCAAGTCTCAGATCTTTGGCCGCTTGGCCGATTCTGCATCCATGGCATCATCGTCTTGCTGCTTGCGCTTGCAGAATTCCTCAAAGCTGTTCCCTTCCTTGATCCACACGTCCTTGACCTCCCATGTTCGACGGTCCCAGTCCGCAGCCTTAACAGACCACTCCTGGAACGCCTTCTCGTTTTCTTCTCGGTTCTTGTTTGTGCGCTCTGTATATGGCTTCTTCTCTTCATCCGACAATGCCGCCCACATCTTACCAAGTTCTACACGGACCTGGTCCCGTTCCGACTGTTTTCCCTTCTTCCCAGCCTTCTTCTTCTCAGCCGCGACCCGCGCCTTGACCTCTTCCCAATGCTCCCCAGAGAACAGGAGAAACGAGTTGATATTGGATTTTACTGGTTTCACTGGTGGAGGGCCAAGATCGTTATAAATGCGCACCCACATGGCCGCGTCATAAGCACCGTGAAGAGAATTGTCCTTCTCCTTGACTGGCCGCGTGAATGTGCCGGTCGGCAAGATTTCGTCTCCTTTTCTCTTGCCACCTTGAGCCAGATGTGTGTCCATGTTTGTCAATTCCGTGAGCGTGGAAGATGTTCTCTTGGCAGAATTTGAGAGAACTAGTTTTTCCGGAATGGCGATCTCGCCAACCATCGACTCAAAGACTTCACGGGCCGCACGTAACCCAGACAGATACGCACCGTGCACCGTTGCAGGATGGCTGGCAATGGTTGCCTCACCAGCGAAATAAAGATTCGAGATGGGCGCGGCAATGAGGTCGTAGTCTCCAGGCTGGGCTTCTGCGGCCACGAATGAATAAGTGCCACGAGCGAATCTGTCCGAACCCCATCGCGTGACAATAGATTCAATAGGTGGCGGCACATTGGCCACTCCAAAAATGTTGCGCAGTTGATGTACGCACTCAGAGACCACGGTTTCGTCGCTTAGCTTCTCAGCCTCATGGGCCGCTTCGCCAGCCATCAATGCAATCAGGACAGGAAGACCTGATGTTTCAATGCAGTTCCAGAAGAGGTAGAATTGGCCACGACCCGCCTTGTACTCACTTTGATGGTATCCATTGCCACTGCGGGGAGAACGAAGCAGACCAAACATGTCGCGGTTCACGTCCCAGAATGGCCGCTCAAAGACCAGAATGACCTTGTTGAGCAGGCCGAATCCCATCCTCTGGACGGCGTCACGCTTCCACTGTGGCAGAGGGGGGTCGAACTGGATCGATTGCTCTTTCAGAACGCCCAGTGGCGCTGCGAACACAACTTTGTCCGCCTCGATAGACTGGCCATCTTCACAGGTCACTGTAGCTTTTCCCTGTGTGCCAGCTGCACTGTACTTGATGCTTTTCACGGCCTTGTTAGTCCGCACATCTAGCGGGTCAGGATACCGCCATAAGGCTCGTGGGACCTGCTGATAGCCACCGACGACCTGCGCATGTTCTCCTTCGAACTCGTTTCCAATGTCTTGGTCCCAGCCGCGAAGGCTTAGTTTGTCCACGTTAGCAGCATTAGCATACTCGAGATTAGCAAAGTGCCAATTGATGAGCCGTAGCGCATAGGGTTTTAGGTCGAGAAACTTTTGGTACTGGTCAATCCCCGCATCCATGACGGAGCCGAGGGACTGATTGGGTTGCTGAGCAAGATCCTCCAGTTCGAGAGTTTCGTGCATCTCTGTCGTTTTCCTTAGAAGAAATCCAAACTCTTTGGCGGCTTGTGCGGCTGGCAACTGCATCTTTGTCTCAGTGCTGGTTTCGATCTCTTCTGTTGGGTTGTCGCCCTTAGCCGCCCGATGCCCCGCCCCTCGTCTTCGTGATTTTTTCTTGGGAAGGAGTTGGTCGATCGTCCCGAGGGCTGTGGCTTCTTCAAACTGCCTTATGGTCAGGGATTCATCCGTTGCAGGTTCCCGACCGGCTTGAATCAGCTCTTTGTCACCTTCGGCAGTCTTCTTAACACTATTTTTTAGACGATAGTGCCCTGTCCGGTCAAGAACGTCATTATAGAGCCGCTCGATCATGGCGTCGTTAGCACCATTAACGGGTACACCGTCGATATCGTAGAGGGTGGAGAGGTCTCGGAGCAAGTGGTAGTCTAGTGCAAGTTGGCCACGAACGATGGCATCGAGAGGATTTCCGCGTTCGAATCCGACGATAATGTGAGCTCCCATCTCGGCTGTTGGTCTTTGATGGGGTGCGAGTTTGGAAGAGTGCATGCTGGTCAATGGATGCGAGTAGATTCGTCCTCCTATCCGTTGGCGGCCTTCAAGAACAATGATCCTAGGTAATTTGTGATCGGAATAATGATGAAAGAGGTTTGTGAGTTGCCTGGCAGTACTCAGACCTGCCATGCCACCGCCAATGACAACAATGGTCTCTCGGGACGGGTCCTTCTTACGGCCCCGACCAACTTTGTTGGTTAAGGGAGTTTCGACACAACCAAAATTGATATAGCCATTTCGCATAAGCCACTCGTAGGCGAAACAGGCCAAGCGAGTCCAGCGATCATCTCTTGCACAGCCAATTGCTTCCTCGAGGGTGACACTCAAGCTGGGATTTCGAGTCCACAGCCTGAGTATCCCGTTCCGGATATTCAAATAGACCGTCACATGAGACATGCATAATTTATCCTGCAAGAGGCGGTGTTCGTCTTGATGTAGGGAGAAAGGGTCCAGGCGGGAGGCCTCGGCAGCAGCCACACATTGGGTTGCATATTCGGATGCAGACAGCCTCGGAGGAATGGACGACTTGGCCCGAGCAGTTGCTGGTGCTTTTGCATACATGAAGGAGCGAGTGTCGTTGGAATGATGGGATTCAATTTTAGGGTCTTGGAAGACGTTGGATTTTGGATCAGCAATAGATGATGCAACCGATATCGAGGTCAAGGAGCTGTTTGGGGAGTCACGAGCTTCACTCCCCAACTGAAGATTGCGAATAATGGAGCCAGGGCCGCTAGATGTATCTCCATCGTCGACGTCTTCCATTTTGATCATTGAAAGGTTCGTTGTCGGGAGTATAAGGGGGTCATGGCTGGGGTCGGGTCAGTGTTAAAGCTTGGCCTAATATATATACCGGAGAGGTGTGAAGTGACAACTGGTCTTTTCATACCTCGAGGGAACAGGTTCAGACATTGAGTTGTCCATTTGTGTTTGAGATATACTTGTCGAGATATTTGCTAGACTGTTTTGTGGTGGTGCTACCGTGGCCGCCATTGAGACATTTGTGCTGGTATGAATTACTTGATAGTGGACACAGCGGTCTTAATTATCATGAATATTGTTCTTAGATGATGCAAATGAAAAATCGTGGTCATAGGCGAAACCGTCAGGTAGACTATACATGGTTAGCATGATTGTGTTGTGAGGAAAATGTATGTATGCATCAGGGATTTTGATACCTCTTGTGTGTTTCCTTTGCTGCGGACTCCACATATGTCGATCGCAAAGATGCCGAGAGCGAAGGAAAAGGAGAATTGAATGTACAGAGGGTGACCCTAGGCCAGGTTGACGATGTGAATGATCTGTAGGGAGCAAATGAGAGGCATCAGGCCACTGTGTAGGTTGGAATGGGATGGGTGGTTGATGGGAATGAAGTCGAGATGAGGTTACCCAGCCGTCCTGCCGCCACTAAAAATGGGGATCTGGGCGACGGAAATACGCCCTCGGGTGGTGGTAGGAGTGTTTCGACTTCTGCGACAACTGCACCTCCTCGATAAAACGATCAATCATATCTATCTTTCGATAACTCGAGAAGCCAACAAAGAGACACATTAACATGTTCATTAATCCTGTGCCTGCACCTTCCTACAGCTACAGTTCCCACATTTGATTGTTGGGAAAGGGCGACTGTCCGTGGTGCCTCCCTACCAACCCCTCCTTCCGTCAGCCCTGGCTGCTCCCTGCGCCGCACTTTGATTCTGATATCTTTCAACCTCAACAACTAAATGCTGAAAATTATCACCAAGATTGCTTGAAAATCATGCCTGAGCATCGCCCGCAGGTCTTCAACTCGAATCTCCCTATTTTCCTTCTTCATTCTCGATGCCTTTGCTGATCCTCCCGACATGAAAAACTCTGCACCTGCTACCCAAGAGTCAGCCTCAGGCCCCAAGCCTGCGGTATCTGCCCCGAGTCTCGACATGGTCCTTATGCCGGCATTTACCCTCCTGCCCACAGGGCTCAAGCAAGACTGGTTGAATACTTATTCGAGCTACTGAAAGATGATGACGATGAAAAATCTTCAGATTTCCTACGAATGACTGTCCTTCCGATGATTATTCCTGCCATCAATCCCCTCTATCAGAGCACTGCGGGATTGCGTACTCACGCCACCTCCTCTTCCAGGCTTTCCAAAGTCTTGGTACCTTTCCTATGTCTTCCCTCGAGCATCCCCCTCTCGTGGCCACTGGTTCAGCTTCAACAGACTCTCTTGTGTTTGAATACTTCCCCCTGGTCGTACCGAGTGCACTGAAGGATCTTATGAGACATGGCCTGGGACAACCCAATATAGTTTAGCGCTGCGTAGTTGACTTGAGTCAGTTGCGATTGCCGAGGGTTCTCCTCGTTACGTATGCGTATATTTTATCCCTCAATATGAGAGGATATCAGAAGCCAGGGTACAAGCGCAGCTTTTCAGCCAGCACATTGTTGATGAGGTTCACATATTTGGCCTCTCTACCTTGATCACCTGCACCTAGCTGTTACTCGAAGGATTTCTGTTCCTTCGAGGCATTATTGCAAATTGTTTTTCATTTCTCAATCGTTCCTCCCTCTTCGTGATCTATAAACAAGATGGACAATGAAGGTGCTTAGATTTCGTCACCATTTCTGTGAACGCACCCTGTCTTTTCCACGATATTTCCCGAGACCTTTACTCCTCCATCATTGTACATTTTGGCAATCTCGAAGTATGGCCACGGTTAAAGACTCGATTCCTCACATTATTCGTACCGCCGACGATCCTCGTCAAAATGGCATTTGGTCTTCACGACTCAGCAGAATCGAGCAGATCAATTCAAGGATCCGTCTATTGAGACTCTCGCTCCCAAAAGAAGGGGTACGTCCTGGATGAATGCGGGATCCCGTCTGAAACCTTTCCCACTGTCAAGCCAATATGTATTGCATGGACTATGTGTCACTGAGGTTCTGCGCGCTTGAATATATTGTCTTCCCATCAATGATGCCCAAGTCACGAAATGCCGTCCCAATGATTCCGACCCTTCCAACCCGTCATGCTACATGTCCCATGCTCACTTATTGACTCGAACCTAGTAGCCATCGTTACGACACCTCCCGGGACAGTATATTGATCTCTACATCCCCAACATTGATGTCGTGGGTGGCTTCACCATCACCTCGGCACCTCAAGACTCGAATCAATCACAGGAAGACCCGCATATAGAGCTGGCCATTCAATCATCGCCTGACAATCCACCGGCGGCGTACCTATGGCGACCGATATCTCAAATACTTGGTTCCACCGTTTCGTTCAAGGTCGGAGGCACATTCGTTTACCCACCCTTGACCTTGAGTCGTCAAAAATGTGAGAAGATTGACAGGGTGGTGTTCATTGCGGGTGGAGTTGGAATCAATCCAATCATGAGCATGATCTCTGCAATAGACGAGGTGGGCGTCAGACAAGCAGTCGGCTCTATGCCAAAGAGAATGAGGGTATTGTATTCGGCACGACGAGATCTCACTCCACAAGGTGAAAAGGAAGACATCCTCTTTGAGCACCGGCTCGAAGAAATGGCTCGAAAATGGAACAAGCATCCCCAGGTGGACTACCAATATCGTTTATTTCAAACAGGGCTCTCAGGAGGACCAACAACTAGTTCTAAGCGTTCAGCTTCTCCTTTTGACAATTCAAACCCAGACAATATGACCACTCACAACAGGCGAATCACTCATGATGATCTGTTTGATGCAATAGGGCCCGAGGGCTCTCGAAGAAATACTGTGGTTTACGTTTGTGGATTACCCACCATGACGGACGAGTTTGTGTACCTCTTCGAAGGCTGCCCTGGTCTCGACGAAAAGCGGGTACTGTGTGAGAAATGGTGGTGAATGAGACCGACATCAGAAAAATATATCTACTCTAGTACTTCAAGAGGAAGCGAAATTTGAGGGGCTGTTCTACCTAGACATCGGGAGGGCCCATACTTAGAAACAAATGCATTCATCAAGTCAGAGATATAGACAGGAGCTATCTTACAAGTCTGTATTCGTCCCAGGTAATCTCTGTGCTCGACCCTTTCAACCCATCCCTATACGTGGTGTATCCTCCACAACCATTTTTAAGACAGCTGTCCCGCAAATCGCGTGAACTGTTTACTAACCAATAAACGCCTCTCGCAATGCACGTACACTTACTGTCACACACGTATCCCAGGGCAAAGATCAAACCATATCGACGGCTTCGAGTCAAGCGTCCATCTACATGCCCGTAATCACACTTCCACCATCCACGATGATCTGTTCATCAATCCTACTCTTCGTATCACCCCATTCCATTCTTTTCCAAGTGGAAATCCTCGCCTCGTTCATGTCAAAGTCAAAGAATCGTATCCGACGATGATAGCCGTAGTAGCCACCATAACCACCGAACCCTGCACCGCCACCATAGCACATCCACAAGGCGGCCTTTTTATCCTTGTTATTGGCTGGTAAGCAGTAATCATTGACGTGGTCGTGACCACACGAGACAACAAGGACATTTTCCTCGATCAATGCGTCTTTGAAGTTGGAGTTGAATGCAGGAGCGGTCGGTGGTTCTGTCCAGTTGCCTACCCAGACTAATTTATCCGGGTTGCGGTATTCGGGGAGTGGAATGTGGATGAAAGCCAAGTCCATGTGAATGTGCGTGTATTCCTTGTGTTTCCTTTTCAGGGACTGTGATGTAGATTTGAACCAGTCAATCTGTGATTGTTTCAGCCAGTCGTAGCCGTGATATTTCTTTTCTTCAGGCGAGTAGGAATGCGTGTCGAGCATATAGAGGGTGAGGGCTGAGTGGGAAGTCGATCCACGTCCGAGAATCTCCACCACGTAGTTTCCCACTCCTTCGACATCTTCAGGTCCCGCGGTGGAGAGACTATAGGGCAGACCGTCCATGATTGCCATGGATTCAGCGCGATTCAGATTTCCTTCATCATCATGGTTTCCGAAAATACCTGCATATGGGATTTTATGCCGGGCGAACAAGGCAGAATATTTATAGATGGCAGATTGTGCGTCTGGCGCTGTGTCGCCATTCACTTGGTCACCGCTAAGGACGATGAAATCGGGTTTCTCGTCTTCAAGAAGTCGTTCGACAAATTCGAGGGTGCGAATATCAGCTTCGCACGGTTGCCCTTCGGGCAGAGCATGGCGACATGTGCCAATTCCGGTCGCTAAATGTAAATCGGCAGCTTGCATAATCTTAAACTTGCCATCTTTCCGGATGCGAGGCACTGGTTTCTCGACCTTGATGGCGGCACCTTTGCGGATTGTCAAGTGCGGTTGAGGGTCATTGCCATCCGACGAGTCGATAAGGAGTGGGATACTTTGTACAGCCCAGTTAGAGCGGGGGTCTGCGGCATCGGCACCGAAGAGTACATCGATACCAGTGATGACTTCTTTGGGATCCGAGATATGTCGTTTGGATGATTTTTTGATCCAGATCCCACTAGGTCTGGACTCCCACCTAATATCCTTTGATGTTGCGTCCGCAGTAGACGGTTGAATGCGCCCGACCTTGACATCGAAAACAAGCTCTTCGTGAAGCGCGAGGTCTTCTTCACGTTTGCGCTCAACGTGGAGGTAGGCTTTGGAGATGAAACCTTTGCCCAAGTAGAGATCTTTATTGATGCGGTGCCAATATTCGCCTTCGAGGGTGCATCGACTGAACGGGTTGAGAGATGAACAGGTCACAACAGTCAAGTCTGTGACAACGAAGCCTGGGTGATGAGCTGGAAGGTGGTTATGAATGGCATTCGGAAGGACTCGATATCGGTTGTCGAGGAAAATCACTAGGATCAGGGCAACAGTCCCAATAATCCCTAGCTGAATCCCAGTTCGTACCTGTGAAAATTCGTCAGTCAACGGCGATTCTGTGAGGATGGGCGGCTTGTTGGCTCACTATCCGTCTCGTCATTGTGGCATATGGTAAAGAAGGGCGGCCGAATTGGCCTGTGGTCGACTTGCAACACCTCTCTCAGCAAGCGAGATTCATGAAGGTTTCATTCGGCCCTCGAGTCTTTCAGCCAGCTGTAGTTTCTGAGACACCTGGACTTGCTGGTCGGTTCAGTGGGCGTTAGTTAGGCAATCAGGACTGTCGTTGGTGGTATTTGGGTGCCTTGTCGTCGCAGTCCAGGGCCACAGAGCAGACGATCGTCGCTGAATTTCTCAAAGTAGACTAGTCGAACCTGGGGTTCGGAGAACCTTCCTCGAATAATGCCTGCTCCCAAAAAACTTCCGATGGACCAACCTGCACGACGATGGCGTGCATGATCGCCCCAGAATGATTCGAGTTTTGTTCTGTTGATAGAGCGTCTTTAGTTTGAGGTGCCTGTTGGGTCTGTTGTGGCATGTTGGGCTCCGTTAAGTCGATCTCACGGTCATTGGGCGCGTTGAAACGTCCAGTGCACGGCGGTCGTTATGGTTCTCGACACTTTGCCACGAGAGATCTAACCCGATATTGTGGTAAGTCCTCTGTCTTATAGCGCTCTCGGATATAGGTTGTTGACTATTTTAGAGGGTGACAGAGTTGTGATTGACGACACAAGACTCTCCCCGAAACTCCAGAAAGATGCATCATTCGACGTCAAACATGGTCGAATAGAACATAACGACATTATCGGAAAGCCGATATCCGGACCCTTCTATCTGAGATCCAAAGGACGATTGACCAAACTCGAACACCCGACCCTAGAACAGTATGTTTCTATGAGCAAGAGATTAGTCACTCCAATCTATGGAACCTATTCCAATTCAATCATCTCGCTTCTCGACATCCATCCAATCCAAATCCAGCAAGACGCCACCAGTTCTGATGAAAATACCGAGCCCGACGATTCTCCTAAAGAGCGCCTTGAAGTCCTCGAAGCCGGTACAGGTCATGGCGCGCTAACTCTCCACCTCGCCCGAGCTATCGCAGCCGCGAATCCACCTCCCTTAGCCCTCGAAATTCCACGCTCCGTCAAACCCTCTAGCAACCAGGCACATACTTCTGCCGGTAGCAGCGAAAGCGAAGTATTCAATGAAGCCATCCAAGAAAAACACAGTTTGACACTTAAATGGAATGCATGGAAAGCAACTCGAAGAGCAATCATCCATACCGTTGAAAATGTACAAGCCAATCGCTTTCATGCAGAGAAGGTTACTCGGGAATTCCGTCAGGGGTTGTACTGGCCTCATATTGATTGGTATCACGACGATCTTTCTACTTGGGTTTCGAAGGCAATGGTAGAGCGGGACAACGAGGCTTTTCTATCATACGTCTGTCTTGATATGCCCGACGCCCATGAAAAGTTGAGAGATGTTCACCCTGCAATGAAGGAAGGGGCAAAAGTGCTTATCTTTGTGCCCAGTGTGACACAGCTTGTGGACTGCGTCAAGATGATTCACCGGGAGAAGTTGCCGTTCAGTCTAGATCAAGCGATGGAATTGGGACATGGAATAAGCAGTGGACGAAAATGGGATGTTCGGAGTGTGAAACGACGGAAACCCAAGTCTGAAGCTGCGTCTATCCAACCTTCCGCAACGTTGGAGGAGCAGCCCGAAGAAGAAGAAGATGATGATGAGACAGAGGCAGAAAGTGTCGCGACGACCGAGACCTCGTCAGAAACGGCTCATGAGGATGGCAATATTAATGCCGACGAAGACACGACATCGAATTCGACATCATCAAGACTACCACTCGAAACATCTTCGCAGCTGCCACCATCTGAAGAAGATCCGGTGGTTATTTGCCGACCGCAGATCGGTGAGCGAACCCTGGGCGGGGTGTTTGTTGCTGTCTTCCGCAAGAGATCGCCAGAGATGGCGGAGCTAGAACTTGGGTGGAGACGAGATCAGACGGGCATAAGGCGGAGATTCTTCCGATAGGGCTGGACGATCAATGGTCAGATAGATCTGTATAACACTTGTAAAGCACATATAGAACGCAGATAAAATCAATACATCCGCAATCGCGAGCAGAATAGTCTTAAATCTTCCAAATATTGCATTGGATCGTTTTGTGTACACCAGTCCCCGCCATTCATATCTAACATTTGCGATATCTAGAATCAATGTCCACCCAAATGTCCGTTCAGACCTGATCCAATCACGCATGAAACTGAGCTTGCCCAGAGACTACTAACATAGTGTAACACAGAAGAACTCCGTGATGGTAGATGCAAATGAGCAAGAACCTGCCCAGTCGCTGGTTTCCAGGTTGACTTTGTCGACCAAATCATTCCATCAATTTTCACTGAAGATATAGTTTGATGGAGAAATGCGTTTGAAACCAAGACGCAGGCTGAGGCATCCTATCTCTTTTCTGGACTTTGCACGCTAAGCAGCAGTGTCTGTCCTGCAACTCTTTACTTGCTCGAGACGGGGAGCGCGCCCTTGGCCTTGTCGAGGATGGCCTCTGCAGCCGGCATGGTTCGGCTCTTGAGATCGTTGGCGACTGGAGCAGCGTTTGCCTTTAATTTCTCGGCAACTGCCTTCAATCGCTTCTCGCGCACGGTGCGCAGGTAGGCGAAGAACATGAGGAAGAGGATCTCCACGCGTTCTTTTGTCATCATCAGCAAACCCTGCACCATTAGACCTTTCATGAGTTGGGGCCCAATGCCCTTGAAAAGAGCGAGGGGCCCTTCATGCTCCACGATATATCTCATAACCTCGGAGAAGCTCTTGAAAGGCTTGCCCTCTCGGGCTGGAGGGGGTCTTGATTGAAGGCCAACCTTGGCAACAATCAATGGTTGGGTTGTAAGGGTGGCTAGGGATTTGGAGAGAGCTCCAAGGACTGGGATTTTGTTAGAAGAGGGTGATTAGAATGGAGAAATTGGACGAAACTTACAGAAAGCTTCGTAGGGATGTAGCCGGTCACGGCCGGGGTATATGATGTCCTTTAAACGTTGATATGCGCCATAGGTAATGGCGGGGTTGACACATAGAACAAGCGAGGCCTTCAACCCTCTCCATAAGCCTGATACGCCATCTTCACTGTGGACGACTTCCTTTCCGGTATCGATGAAGCCCTTTTTGTGTCCTTTGGGTTGTGTCTGTTGGCGTGCTGTGATGACGGCAATGGGGATGGTGAAAATTTGAGCAACAGCGCCTGCAAGAGCACCCAATGATAATTCGATGGCTGTTCCTGGGTGGGCACCGGGAACCTTCTGATACTTGTTGTAGTACTTGCGTATTAACGAGTACCAGTAGAAGTATGCAAAGTTGGTCGAAGCCACACCCAAGAGTGAGCCGTGGAAGCCAGAATACAACCCACTGATGCCCTCGTGTTCAATAATCTTTTTGAGAGCATCGAGAGTAGAATGGTAGTGGTGGTTTTCGGCTGAGTGAACTGCTTCTTGATCCCTCTTCTTGATCTGAACTTGTAATCTCGTCTTGACACTATGGGAATAGATTAGCATTTGCTCAAGCTCGGCATCTTTATTTAGGATCCGACCTACATATCGAGAGGATACACCATGGCATTGGCCAGAACAGCACCAGTTGCACCTGCGACGGCGCTCTCCCAAGGGGCCAACTCGCTTGAACTCATGGCTGTCTGTGTATATCGAGGAGCTTATCTATTCTTGGCTGGGAGGAATTGTCGGAGGGGATTTGGAGCTACTCCTTTGTGACGTAAAACGGAGACGACGGCCGAGCAGTCGAGTCTTGGTGGGGGGAGTGAGAGGATGTTTGGTGAGGACGAGCTGGTCGGTGGGAGGCGGTCAGAGGAAGATGAGGTTGTAGATGCAGTTGCAGGAAGGAGGAAAGAAAGCAACGCAGGACTAGGTCACAGACAGAAGTTGAAATTCAGAAGATCACGGAAACGAGGAATAGTCCAGATCCTCATCTTCCCGAATCGGTGCGAAGAGAGAAAGGATGGATAACGGCTGTTGTGAGTGGCTCGGAGGTTCGCTCTTGCCATGGGCTGGGGAGTAGTTTCTCCAGGCTCATCCCGCAACCGAGGCACAAGGACAAGTTACGGAGTTGTCTTGGGGCAGGAATGGCAGTACTTAGTGGGCGGCAGTGGGCCCCTCGGGCACTTCCAGCCACCCAGAATCCCACGGCATTATTGGTTCCTTAGGGTTCAACGATGGTCGCACCTGCCAAACCGCCACTGGCCCAAACTGCCACTGCGGCCTTCCGACCCGTCTCTTTTCCGGTTCGTCTCCGACTTTCGTCCTTAAGGTCTTGGCATTGGCATTTCGACTTGTCGTCATGCTTCAGCCGAGTGTTGAAACTTAGAGCGCAAATTACACTTCACGCTTCTGTGCTCCGTTGACTGATATTCACCACACGAGTGACATACAAGTGAAGACACACGCATCTCACACGCATCTCTGCCTCGTCACATGTCTCGCCATCTTCATCTGCAACTGGCTTGCAATGGATATCACTCTCGAAGAACAAGCCCGCTTGACCGAGAGAACCATTGCAGCCAAATCCTCAGCTCATGCTGCTCTGGAAGCCACTATTCGTAGTGCTGAACTCTACCTCCAAGCCTTACGGCTGGCTGATAAGCCCGCCGATCGAAGAAGAATCGATGCCAAGTGTAAACATTTACTGGCCCAGGCTGAGAGGCTCAAGGACTCCCGTGGAGACTCCCCTCCCGTATTTGCTCGAAAACAAGATTTGAAACCTCCTTCATCGAAAAGAAAGTTGACGACGAGGGAGAATATCATTCTCCTAGAAGGCTCCAAGGTGAACGGACTGTTATTCAAGCCATGGACCAAACCACCATCAGCCGAGGAGTTCATTCTCCAAGATGGCGAAGAGCCGTATGCCGACCCTGTCCGTCTCTCCCTGTCGTCTACGCAATTGGACTCTTTTGCCGGTTGGAAGCGTCCTCATGAAGCGCTCGCTACGCTCAGCAAGTCTAATGATGGCGAGTCCCAACCAGCAGGGCCAGTGATGCATATTCCTGTCGGCATAGATTTGGTCCAAGACATGACATCAGACTGTTCTGTTGTTGCAAGTCTTTGTGCTGGTACTGCTAGATTTGAGCGTGGCCATTCCAAGGTAAGAAGGCTAGTATCCTGTAAACTTCGCGATTGACCGTGAAACTAGATGCTTCGCACCATTATATATCCCTATGATCATCAAAACGACGAAGTTGCCCTCTCACCTAACGGCCGCTATATATTGAGACTCTATTTCAATGGTTGTTGGAGACGAGTTGAAATTGATGACTTTCTCCCTGCATCCAAGACATCTCGGGTTCTCCACGTTATCGATCGCCGGCATCCTAGCCTACTCTGGCCTGCCTTGGTAGAGAAAGCCTACTTGAAGGTCCGCGGAGGCTATGACTTTCCAGGAAGTAATTCAGGTACAGATCTGGCGGTTCTAACTGGATGGATTCCCCAACAAGTCTTTCTGCATGATGAAGATGTGGAGCCAGACCAGCTCTGGGATGAAATCTTCACTCATTTCGAACAAGGAAATCTCCTCCTCACAATAGGGACGGGCAAGCTGCCACGTCGCGAGCAACGACAACTTGGATTAGCCGCAGAACACGATTACGCCGTGCTAAGACTATCTGAATCTAATGGTTCCAAGGAGATCTTGATCAAGAACCCTTGGGCCGACGGCGATGTTTGGCGTGGTGCTAGCCGTCGAAGACCTAATCATGATGATCAAATATCTTCACCACCAGAGGTTGTCGATGAGGCCATGATGCCCGGCACATTTTGGATGGACTTCGGGAGCGTGTTTCAATACTTTGAAAACATGTACATCAACTGGAACTCGGGTCTATTTTCTCACCGCGAAGACGCCCATTTTTCTCTCAAGGCTGAAGAGTCTGGAATGAATGGCAACATCTTTGTCGACAATCCTCAATATGTCATCGAAGCATCTGATAGTGGAGATATCTGGATCCTCCTGAATCGCCATTTCCGGACTGGGGATTATACTCAAGCCTCGATGGGCAAGAATGGGTATATCAGTCTATACCTCTACGAGCAAGATGGCAACAAGGTCATCTCTAGCGAAGGTGCCAAGCGGAGGGGCCCGTTAGTCGACTCTCCTAATACCCTACTCCGGATAACAGGGCGTGCAAATACGAAGTACACGGCTGTGGTGGTCACGCAAGACCTCCCTCCTGGCAAATTGAACTTTACGTTGTCCGCATTCGCCAACATGTCGGTGTCAGTGCGTGAAGCACAACTCCGATACCCCCAGAAGCAGAGCATCACATCTGGATGGACAAGATCCAACGCTGGAGGCAATTCAGATTCGCCAAATTATCTCACCAACCCACAGTTCCGGCTCACCTTGTCACATCGACAAAAGACCGCTCTAGTTTTGCGCGTGCCCGATCAAGAGCAACAAAGACCCTCTCATACATCGTCCATCCACGTCAAAATCCTGATCGTCTTCAGCACGGGCACTAGAATCACTCGGCTCAGGCCACGAGACGTACAGGCCCATTCTGGAGACTATCGACGTGGCAATGCCATCATCGAAACGGAATTGAAACCCGGAAACTACACCATCATCTGCTCGACCTTTGATCAGAACCAGTATACTCCATTCGATCTCGACCTATACTCATTCGAGGCCGGACAGCCATTAGCATCCCTTCCCGCCGAAGGTGCAGGACGAGTAAGTATTCGAAGCAGCCCTGGTCTATTTCGTGGCGAAGTCGATCGAATCCTCGCACCATTGACTATTCCACGTCTAAGCCGAGTCACCTTCGTCGCTCGATACGGCGGACAAGCATCTTCACAATCGTCGCTGTTCAAAATGACCCTCGAGCAGGGACAGGGGCCGTACAAGCAGATCTTGGCCAGCAGTGAGTTCGATAATGAAGAATTCAGCAGTGTCGCATCTGGTCTCAGGATTGGGGACATGGATCTTGACCCGTCTATGGGCGGCCCGGGCACAGGAGGATTATGGCTCGTTCTTGAGCGCTTGGCTCAGGGACAAGGTCCTGAAGTGGCCGCGAGGGAGGAAGTGTTAATGGTGGAAATGTTTACTGAGGAGAGACTCGATTTAGGGGCCTGGGGATCAGGTGGTGGTTGAGTACAAGGACAACGTGGATTTAGACAGGATTAGCCAGGAAGATTTCCAGATGCAACATCCCTAGACCTATGATATGATAATGACTGATTGAGAAATGTTGGAATGATAATGATTTAATACAGGCACAGTTTCCACAACTGCTATATTGACATGGTTTTGTTGTTCCCACCAAACCAGACCAATGTCACTTCATCCAGCCTGCTTCATAATAAGGCCTTTCAGACCAGGAACAGAATCTACCAAATCCATACCCCATCCTCTCGCCTTGCCCAATAATCCACTCACAGGACCATCTCCCCCAGCCCCAAATTGATACAGATGATTCAAGAAATCGACCCCTCCGCCCATCAACAAACCTTTCCCGAACCTCTCACTCGAATACCGTTCCAACGACATCAAATCCCCCAAATCCATTCCATGCTCGACCGAGAACGCAATGGTAGTCGCAAGTGCATCAGCATCAGCCAAACCCAGATTAAGTCCCTGGCCGGCAAGAGGATGGATCGTATGGGCTGCATCGCCGATCAATGCCACCCTTGGGTTGATGAGCGACGAAGACTGCCGAAATCGTAGGGGGAAGGATGCTAATGTTCCAGATTGAATGGATTGAACGATTGGTGGTTGACGCGAGAGGGAAGGTGCAGGTGTATGTTGTAGACGCCAGCGAAGTTCGGACTCGTGTGCGGATTCATCGGCGTGTGGTGAAGTGGCGGGGAGGGTAAAGAGGTATTTTAGGTCGACGGCCGAAAGGCGCAGGGCGGCGTTGACCATAGCTAGTTGAGATGCTGGATCAAGGGATTTGAGGTATGATGCGTGGGCTGGTGTGGTCGACCAGACTAGACTGGCGTGGTTGTTTGGGAGTGGAAGGATGGCGATGGGACCTCCCAACGAGGGTATGAAGCGTTGGAACGCCGTTGCTCGATTGGACATGCTCGACTCGTCGGTGAACATGTCGCTCTGGTACTCATCTGCATTCTCCATGGGTTGGACTTTCAAAGTAGCAACAACACCGTGCCGGTCATAGTCCCATCCTTTCGAATTAATCCCCGTGAAAGCGCGGACGGGGCTGTTGAAGCCATCAGCCCCAACGAGAAGACGAGCGGCAATGGAAGTTGGTGGTTTGACTGGCGAATTTGCATTCTTTGCCTCGAGAGATAAAACAGGCCACGCCGATAAATCGGAACCATTAACGTCGTTGTCTCCGTTTTTGATTTGCGAAACGCTAGTATTTGAAAACAGGGACGAATCGCCTCCTAGCTCAGAAATCCGCTTCAGAAGACCTCGCGTCAGATTTAGATTCTCCGTCATGGTAGCGATTGTCTGTGCTGGTGCATTATACTGCCTGGATTCGTGTTTCCAATCAAAATGGATGGCACCGTCGTTAGAAGCGTCCCAGACCTGCATTTCGTCATAAGGTTGAACCCTGGTCTGGTCTACATGACTCCAGGCGCCTGATTTCTCGAGGGATGCCACAGATGTGGGCGTCAAGCTGCTGGCACGATTCGAGTATCGATCATCTGGCATATTCCAGCCGTGTATCTTCGAAAGATCTTGCGTTTCGATGAGAGCCGTTTTCAAATGAGATGTAACAGGTGATGACTCTGCAGCAAGAAGTTAGGGTCTTGAGCGCCGGGAGGCAACCTAGAATTTGTTTGTTCGAGGAAGCGGCTTACTCAGGGCGGCAAGAAGAGCTAGACCGGCAGGTCCACCTCCCACCGTAACTACATCATAGATTTCGGGTTGTTGTTGAAGACGGGTGCTCGATGTAAAGAATCTTCTCCTTTTGACTGGGGCTGAGGCTTGTCGACATTGCTGGCAGACGAAGCGACGACTGCTGGTCGCGAGTCTGGACGGCATGATGGAGCTACAGCTGTAGAATCAATTTTGAAAGAAATTATAGTGGAATTGGCATGGTCCTCGGTGGATAGACTTGGAAGGCAGGATGTTCATGAGGTGGAAAGATTTCCCCAGAGTTGCGATGCTATATTGGCCGAAAAAGGCTTAGCGTTGTATTTTTACACTGTATTTTACAAATTGTTCTTTAGGCTCTCAGCAGATTTTATAGTCGATGTGTTGTCCTCCGAGATGCTGTTCACGCCATCTTCTTGTGACAATCCTTGTCACTCTATGAGGTACACCTTGTGGCCAGAAACAAGGTATCGACCCACAGGCCAAGAGTCTCTGGCGACCGCTGTCCACGGTAAGCTATACCCGGATCGTCCGCCGTTGGACTAGAGGCACTCTATGTCCGTGTGCATCAACCCTAGAATACCTGCCATTCACATACACCAAACATGGCTTTGGCAGTGTGGCTGCTTGGTCATGGAAAGCCTTGTCATCATGAAAGACCTGAGACACTTCGCCGAACACGACCACGTGATCACCAACCTCAACGGTCTTGTCACCGAGATATCGGCAATGAAACCTGAAAGGGACCATCAGCTGACCTTTGTCATCCCAGGATTGTAAAATGGGCGCCAATTTTCCCCATGAAGCGGTCTTCACAGGATCAGTCAGGTGTGCAAAGCTTTCAATTTCCCCATCTTCCGTATGGAAAGGTGATGAGGCGTTGCCACTGGCGAATTTGATGGCCACATCGGTGGATTCAACTTCCTCGCTCAATAGGTGAACATTGAACACGCCCGAGCTCTTGATGGCGTCGTATGTCGATGATATCTGCTTTATGTTGAAGGAGACAACGGGAACTGGAGTCAGGGTGACGCTGTTGAAAGATGATACAGTGGCACCTCTCCAACCCTGCTCTCCGCCTGTGGGATGCGAAGAAATATCGGTGGCAGTGATGACTGCGACAGGATGAGGTACATGGCGCATAACCTGCTTGACCGAGTTCTGTAGGTCCCCTGACTGCGGGTCGCGGGGTTTGAAGTCGTGGTGCTTGACCGAACTCGAAAAGCAGACCTGCTTAGGAGATATGACCAAGGCTGTTGGGCGAGCCACTAGCCTTGGCCTGGCAAATGTGGTGATTGAACAGCTTCCATAGTGAAGGTGTGAGAATGAATTTGTGAGAGTAACAATGACGGATGATTGGTGAGCTGCAGCATCAGATACGCTCAGGCGAGAACTCGAAAGATGCCGTGAATCCACATGGCGAATGCTGTTGAGAGCTGTTCTTCCTTTGAAGAGCGAATTGACCGGCGTCATGTCACGAGTCAAGGGTGTGTATAGTGTTTTGACATGCTGCCATTATGACGATAGAGAACCGAGATATGTCGAGGCTGGATCCAGTTCCCTAGGAGTAGAATCAATATGAAGTACAACAGGAATCAAAGGTGTCGTTGACTTTTTGCTATGACAAAGACTGAAGCTTGAAGTGCGCAGGTGGTTGTTCTGGTTGGCTGCATATATGATTTAATATGACCCCACTTCTAGGGTGGAGTGTTAATCAATATGAGTCAACGGCATCGGTCGTGATCGGTTCAATAATAATGGATATCAAAATCAGACGGCAACAGGTCGGCAGTTCACCCGTCTCGGACATCCACGACTTTCTTTCGTTTGCAGCCCTTGAACCCTTCGTACTTTCTTCTTCGTTGATTTCGAGTCTCAAATGTAAGATCATCACTATCTACAGGAGACTACCAGATACGCTGCATCTTGTGGAGTTCTCTGCTTGCGCCGCTCACGAGATAGATCACTAGCAAGTGGTAGAGGCTCTCATCCATCAAAACCGACCAGCAATATCGACTACCAAATTGACAGCCTTTCAGAGAACCTGGCATCAATCACTCCTCTCATCTTCACGAAGGACACGTGGCCGTGACCGGGGACAATGGCGGACATCGAGGAGGCCGATGTCACTTTTCGCAAATCCAGCGTCACGGTCAAGTGGCTAGCAAAGGAACGCCTCACTTTGCTTCAGCTGGCCGAAAAACATGGCTTGAAGCCCGACTATGGGTGCCGAAGTGGTGCTTGTGGCACTTGTGAAACCAAGCTGTTAAAGGGCGAGACTGATGGGCCTGAGGGTGATATGCCACAAACCATCCTGATCTGCTCTTCTCAGCCTGCAAGCATCGAGGTAGAATTGGACCTCTGACGTGGCCGTCCACGATAGAAAGTCCCACATTTACACTATCATTAAAAATTTCCGCGCAGTCGTGGCAGTCGTCATCTTTGCGTCCATCCATGACAGACTATATCTGAGCTTGTTGGGGAGCGGTGGGTTTCGCCAGTCTCTTTGGTGAAATGAAGATGGGGCCCGCTCAAGGATCCTCGTTCTAGCCATCGATTCAGGTCCATAGCATAAATATATTGTTCTTCAGGCGCCCTCGGATCCCTCCGCCGAGCCTCTTGATCAATACAACGGAGAACCAATTGGCCACTGGGACTGTCGGGCAACTCGATCTGCAAACTCGCTGGGTCCAGAACTATTGATCCTGGGAATTTCGACCTCTCATGCTCGATTTCCAAGACCTTTTCAGCGATTATGACGGCGATTGAAGAATCCCAGATTCCTTCTCTGTGAGGAATGAACCGAAACATCTCTATGGCTCTGTTTCGGATGATTGGGTCATGACAGTACATTGAGATGCTGTAGAGGATTGGGATCCATCCAATATCTGCTATAGCCTGGGAGGCATCTGCAACGATGTCGTCATATTGGTTGATTCGACTTGCCTGAGCTGTCGGACTCGTCGCCATTTTGAATAACATCTCGCAATCGGTGATTAAGGATCGGAAGGCGGTTGTGATAGGGTCCTCCGCTCGCGTCGAATCAGGCGTCTCAGTACCAGAGTTAGAACCACACCGGGACTTCTCTCCAGCGTTGCACCATCCATCTGACAATGAAGACATAGAAGAAAAGTCTTGGTTGCCATTGACAGCATCCAGCGTGGCAGTCCTCAGATGCAGCACGCAGGCCAAGGAGTGATAAATGGGCAATAATTTCCTTGCAAACCTGTCCAATTTTATGGCTGGGGACAGAACGTCTGGCTTTTCACAAGTACCTGGCCCTCTCTGCCACACTTGAAGCCATAACTCCAGATCATTGTTGATAGAGTCAGCACAGGCCGCGGAAGAGTCGCTTGACGGAGAGGAGTCGGTAGTCCCCGGGTAGCTTGCGCCCGCCGCAGATCTGCTGTTCTGGTACATGATTCGGAGGAATATCGCTTCAAGGCTTCGTCTTGCTTCGTTCACGGATTGGAAGACACGGTCTGGAGGGTTTAGCTGCTCTGAAAGGAGGAGAAACAGTTCTGGTCGGCAGACGTCCTGGCCGAACAGCTTCGCTTGAATTGTCATCGTACAGAAGATCCGGATGATCCATTCGTTGACTAGAAATTGCGATGCCATACGCTTTGGTTCTCTGCGCAAATTCATTTCCAACACGGTAAGGCCGTGTCGAAGGTGGGTTAATGCAGCTTGGTAGCAGCCTCTCAAGTACTCTAATTGAACAAAAGCCGCACATGTGATGAGCGCCACGTCTGCGGAGCGCCGACTGTCATCGCCAATTCGATGGCGAAGATCGGTCATGGCACGCGTATACTGTCGAAGCGCAAAAAGATCGGACCCGACATGGCCAGCAGACACAGCACCAGGCTTCAAACCAAGCGCCTGCCTTTTGTGGATCGAGGCGAGGGAGAGAGTGGCGTGTAGCACAGCTGGCTCCGATACGCAGGCCTGAGGCAGAAGAACCGTCCAAAATGCGGTCTCAAAGGCGCCTGGTAGTTTGAAGATGGTCCTGGACATGAACCACTCCATGCCGATCTGCTCGTCTGCGGTGACGACATGGAGGGGAAGTGATCGCAGTGTCCGGGTGTCGAGAAAGATCCGATCTCGTGGTGGACCTTGCGTCTTTCGTTGAACCAGAGGAAGGGCGGATGAGGTTGAGTCATCTAAGGAGGTGCCTCCACCCCATATGCCATAGCCTTCACAGATTCTCCCAGTCGAGACACAACGATGGCACGCAGGTCGTGACTCGTCACATTTTACTTTGCGAAGCCTTAAAGAGTCAGAGTAGAAGCAGGCGTTGAGATGGCAGATTGTACCTACTTACAGGTCCGACAGCCTGTCTTGACTTTACGACCTTTGTGGTCAGCTGGTTGATGTAATGAGTTCTTCATCTCTCTCTCCAACGTAGACTAGGCTACATGATGTAGTCAACAATAAATAAATGATCCTTGGGATTCGAGGTGCGTCGACGGCAAGGACCAAGGACGAAGCTGGCGAATCAGGGGAGATCAGAGCTGTTAGAGGGGATATAGTATCTACTGATGTTTCTCTAGTCCCCAAGATGCCAAGCCGGTTATGAAAGCAATAGAGCAAGATGCTAGACCGCCTTTCTTGTCATACATCTGATAGAAGTGTCAAGGAGGGGATAATGGTTGTCTGAAATGGTTGCCTGAGTGCTTCCTTTCTATCGACGCCGGTTTATGCGACCAACAGCGGATGGATATTGGAGTGCTACATGAATGGAGTGGGAAAATAGAAAGTTTTCCGAACCATTATTAGGCGGGAGAAGTGGGCAGGGGAGGTCAAGGCGTAAGCAGATATTTTGTTGGCCCGAGGCACCTGTCGTGGGACAAGCTGAGGTACCGACTTATTATTGTTAAAGTGCCCAGTCATCTTGGCAGGCTTTTAGGCACGCGCTTAACCTGTGGCGGGCAGGTAGGCCGAGCAGACTTTCTACGTGTGATACTAAAGAGGGAATAGAATCGACTGTACCACATTCCGTGATCATCTCCATCAGACAAATCAGCCAAACAATGTCTCCAGACCCTATCGAGCACTACTACAATCCACAGAAGGTGAGATAGGCAACGTCCTGCTGTTTGACTCATCTTAAACCCGCGTTATCATATCCTCTGCTCGGATATATGACATCGTTATTGACCAAGGATGGACGCGACTGCATATCGGAACCGCAACCAACCCAACCACGGTGAGTGTCTGAATGTGTTCTCAAACATCCTTCTTCGGCTGTCGCGCTTTTGAACTGGGAGACACAGCATTCTCATGGCATCTGGAATTGCATCCGATGAGATTTGTGGGTCTGTATAAAAGCGTACCTGCCACCATTGGTCGGCTCGCGTTTATCGCTCTGTGATTGGTGTACTGCATGGACCAAAATATAGGTGGTTGAATACTTCAGCATCACTTCTGGCGTCCATTTCCCCTTTTGCCTTGTTGTTGGACCCGCTCGAGATGGCTATAAGAACTTGCCAAATACCCCGATGTTGACTTTCAAAATATGATCACTCTACCATTGTCGCATTCACCATGACTTCAACCACTCACCCCGAATTTGATGGAAAGACAGAGGCCCTTGAGGTAGCCGCTGCGTTTCCATCCTTGATCAAAGACCGCACTGTGCTCATCACCGGTGTCAACAAGCTCGGGATTGGCTTCACCACCGCAGAGGCATTTGCGTCCCAAGGCCCTCGTCATCTGATCCTTGCCGGACGCTCAGACGCAAAGCTCCAGGAGGCTCTGGATGCTCTTCGCGACCTGTACCCAACTATTGACTACCGTCTTCTCCACCTTGATCTAAGCGACCTCAAGTCAGTGAAGGAAGCAGCAGCTACCGTTTTGAGTTGGACCGATGTGCCGACAATTGATCTCCTAATCAACAATGCTGGGGTTATGAACATCCAGCAGCGTACTCTGAGCCCTCAGGGAATCGAAATGCACTTGGCAACAAATCACATCGGCCCATTCCTCTTCACCAACCTCATCTTGCCTCGTCTCATCGCAGCTGCAAAAGGATCGCCCCCGGGGACCGTCCGCGTGGTCAATGTCAGCAGTGTTGGCGCATTCATCTCCGGTCTCCGGGTCAGTGACATGAACTTCACTAAGCCCGCCTCCGAGTTACCGGACAAGGAGAAACCTAATCTGGACATGCTGAAAGCTAGCGGTCTACCTGCGGAAGAGAGCACGAGCTACTTCCCCATGGTAGCTTACGGCCATAGTAAAGCTTGCAACGTTTTGTTCGCTGTGGTGCTTAATCAGAAGCTGCACGACAAGTACGGCATTCTCAGCCTTGCGTTGCATCCAGGAGAAATACAAAGCCAGCTCTCCAGAACCACCGATCAAGACTGGCTGACCAAAGTTACCACAGCAAGGGCGGCTCAAGGGTTCGCCTGGAAGACGTTGCCAGAAGGTGCAAGTACTACCATGGTTGCTGCCTTAGACCCCAAGTTACAAAGGCCTGGCTCTGATGGTCACGGGTACTTTCTCAACAATTGTCAAATTGGGTCTGTTGCGCCGCATGCGACGGATGATACCGATGCTAGCAAGCTTTGGGAATTGAGCGAAGACCTGGTAGGGGAGAAATTTGCCTGGTGAGTTGGACTGCTGCCTTGGACAGGACAGCGATGGGTCAATGCCAACCTGCAGGATATTCCAGAGCCTGGAAAGTTTGATAGAGTCTAGGGGTACAGAGGTTAGTATACATATAGGATTTAGCGGTCGAATAGACTACTGTGAACCGCTTCTGCAGACATGTACGTTTAGTACATGTAGCTGGCTTCCGCATAGATACCTGGTCTGCATTCATTCCATTTGAGATGGGGCGGAGATCACGTGCGAGCCTTGTGCACCTGCCCTTCACGTGTCCCCCATACTGACATTCTTCGTCAAAATTTCTCTTCCAACGTCTTCTCTCCCTTTATGATTGCAACCAAGACCTAGGTGAGTCATCGATCGCCATATACCCGACTACGATTCCCGTATTCACTTCATGCCAGTCTCCTGACAAATCTTGGGGGTTTCCAGATTCGCAACAGCAATGTCGCCACTCGGATCATCGCGTTGAAAAGATGGCTCTAAGGTCTCCGGGGCCCGCGGCGGCCGACGCCCAGCCCACTCTCCTCTACCTTAACCACATCCATGTCCAATAATAACGCCATCTCTGGAGACGAGACAAGAACTTCGAGTCATATTAACGTTGGTCATTCAACACTTCGGCTAGCCAAATCCCTCTTGGGCTTTACTCCTGCCAAGTCCCATCGTATTTCACTTACGCTACAAGCAATTTCGAGATGAGTTTGGGGCATGATACATGCCACATGGACCACATGGTACGTGCCGGTAACATTTTGTTACCGTTGCCGGCTTAGCTTCCTCTGTCATGTCTCCACGGGATTTAAAGCAATCCGAATCCTCACACTTGAATTGGATTTACAAAGTCTCTACCCTGGCCATGTCAGAGCCTCACTGACGCAAGAAACTACATCATATGTCCATATTGTCTCGGAAAATGCAACCTACCGGCCGGCCAACCTAACTTCGACGCCGTAATGTCAAAATCCACCACAGCCTTTCCACCAGAAGGATATCTAAATTCGCGATTCATCCACTAGAGTAATTAACCGCGAGTCGTCGTACCCAGCAAGCTATATCTTCAAGTTTCCAGGTCAACTCTGGCTATACCACCACCGCCTCGTGCTTCCTTGGGAAGAACTCAACCACAAGCATCAGTCCTT
This sequence comes from Exophiala mesophila, assembly GCF_000836275.1. Classification (NCBI taxonomy): domain Eukaryota; kingdom Fungi; phylum Ascomycota; class Eurotiomycetes; order Chaetothyriales; family Herpotrichiellaceae; genus Exophiala; species Exophiala mesophila. Next base: position 3,877,420 of record NW_015622505.1, read on the forward strand.
TGGCCAGAGCAACTTTGAAACATGTCTGAAAGCCCCGAGAAGCGATCTGATGGCAATGGTCAGGTTCAGTCGCCATATTCAGACAGCGTCACCCCTGCCTCCCAAATATCACAGTCTTCACTACCAAACTCAGAGAAGTACGACGATCGATTAGAGGACCACAACGACCAAGCCACACGAGAGGACTACGTCGCTACCCTTGCTCGAACCTTCACAAACCAGTCCGAGCAATTACACATACAAAGTCCCTTTCACACTAAAAAGGGAGGCCCCTTGGATCCGACTAGCCCAGCATTCAAAGCTCGTGAATGGGCGAAAGCCTTCTATACTGCGGTATCAAGCTCGGCTCCACGGCGTGTCGCTGGTGTTGCATTCTCATCCTTGAATGTCTACGGCCATGGAAGCCCCACCGACTACCAACCCAGCGTTGGCAACATCATCTTTAGGCTCCCTTCCTTGGTACCTCGCCTATTTGGAAACAGAGAAAGGAGAATTGACATTCTCCACAATATAGAGGGAGTCGTACATCCCGGCGAGATGCTTTGTGTTCTCGGACCACCTGGGTCAGGTTGTTCTACCTTGCTTAAAACTATTGCTGGTGACACCTATGGTCTTTACCTAACTTCAGACTCATCCCTCAACTACCAAGGCATCCCACCAGCCAAGATGCATAACGCATTTCGCGGCGAAGCGATCTATACAGCCGAAGTCGACGTCCACTATCCGATGTTATCCGTCAATGACACGCTCTTTTTCGCTGCCTTGGCCCGAGCCCCGTATTCTTTACCCGACGGCGTCCATCGAAAGTTCTACGCTACTCACCTTCGCGATGTTATCATGGCCATGTTTGGTATCAGCCACACAAAGGACACACCAGTCGGTAACGACTTCGTCCGCGGAGTCTCTGGCGGTGAACGAAAACGTGTGACTATCGCGGAGGCGACACTTAGCAACGCGCCTTTGCAGTGCTGGGATAATAGCACGAGAGGCCTAGACAGTGCTAATGCGGTGGAATTCACAAAGACATTACGCCTGCAAAGTGATGTGTTTGGCTTCACCTCTTGTGTTGCGATCTATCAAGCTCCTCAAAGTGCCTATGATGTAAGTTTGCCGCTGGTTGCATTGAATCCGCATGTAAAGACAAATAGCCAGTGGCTGACCAGATATGACTACAGTTATTTGACAAAGTTACCATTCTCTACGAGGGCCGCCAGATCTACTTTGGCCGAGCACAGGCTGCAAAAGCCTATTTCCAGGATTTAGGATTTCAATGTCCAGATAACCAGACCACTCCAGACTTCCTGACGTCCATGACCAATCCGGTCGAAAGAATCATCAAGCCTGGGTACGAGAACACAGCACCCAGAACATCCGAGGACTTTGCCGCCCGTTGGAGAGACAGCAAACCCCGTCATGACCTACTTGCAGAGATAGATGCCTATAACAACGAACACCCCATGAAGGGAGATAGTTACAACAAATTTGTCAGCTCCAGAGTTGCAGAGAAGTCGACCATGCAGAGGAAAAACTGTAAGTATTTTGTCGATTCACGGAATGTGGTGTTCAAGTACTGAAATCTCATTTGCAGCTCCATATACACTGTCATACTGGCGTCAGATCCAGCTGTGCGTCTGGAGAGACGTCCAAAGATTAAAGGTCGACCCCTACACAACGATAGTCATGCTCATCGGCAATTTCTTCGAAGCCATAATCATTGCCAGCATCTTCTTCAACCTGCCAGCCAACACTTCAAGCTTCTTCGCCCGTGGTGCGGTTCTCTTCCTGATGGTTCTTCTCAATGCCTTTGGCAGTTTGATTGAGATTATCGGTCTCTATGCTAAGAGAGCCATCGTCGAAAAGCACAATCGCTACGCATTATATCATCCCAGCGCGGAAGCGTTGGCTAGCTTACTTGTCGATATGCCTTACAAGGTTACCAACGCCATATTCGTCAACTCTACCTTATATTTCATGGCCAATCTGCGACGCGAGGCTGGCGCCTATTTTTTCTTCTTGCTGCTGTCGTTCACGCTAACTCTGTCCATGTCCATGTTCTTTCGACTCTTCGCCTCGATTACAAAGACACTTGCGCAAGCTTTATCCCCTGCATGTATTGTACTGCTTGGCATGACACTGTATACAGGATTCACGATCCCTGTGGAATACATGCGTGGATGGGCGAGCTGGTTGAGATTCATTGTGGGTGGCCTCATGGTAGACCCGTTCCTTTCCATTGCCTACTGACGCAATCATAGAATCCGATCTACTATGGATTTGAGAGCGTGGTTCTCAACGAATTCCATGGAAGAGAGTATACATGTTCTCAATACATCCCATCTGGACCTGGATACGAAGATGTCGCATTCGGAAACCGAGTGTGTGCCACCGTCGGTGCACAACCTGGCTCGACGTTCGTCAGTGGTACCGAGTATGTCAGAAGTACATTTAGCTATGTCAACTCTCACCGATGGCGCAACTTTGGCATTCTGGTCGCCATGACGATTGGACTGACGATTGCACACCTTGTTGTTTCCGAACTTGTGGCTTCTACTCGCTCCAAAGGAGAAGTCTTAGTCTTTCGCCGTGGCAAACACCATATTGCCAGAGCACAACGGTCTCGTCCAGATGAAGAGCGCACAGTTGCTCCAGTGGTGCAGAACGAGGTCCACGATAGCAATGCCGATGCCGATACTAATGGTAATGCTACTGCCGCTGGAGTCGAACGACAGACGGCGGTCTTCCACTGGCAGAATGTCAGCTACGAAATCAAGGCCAAGGGCCAGCAGAAACTCATCTTAGACCGTGTTGATGGCTGGGTCAAGCCTGGTACACTGACCGCGTTGATGGGCGTTTCGGGTGCTGGAAAGACGACTTTGCTGGATGTGCTTGCAAGTCGCACCACTATTGGCGTTATTACAGGCGAGATGCTGGTGGATGGTCAGCAGCGTGATGGCTCGGTAAGTGTTTACTGTCCAGGCAAAGCATGGATCATCGTCACTGTACCACACATGCTAATGCTTCTCCCAGTTCCAACGGAAAACCGGCTATGTGCAACAGCAAGATCTCCACCTACACACTTCGACGGTCCGAGAAGCACTCGAGTTCAGTGCTCTGCTTCGACAGCCAGATCACTATAGTCGCCAAGAAAAGCTCGACTATGTCGACACTGTCATTGGACTACTCAATATGCAAGACTATGCTGATGCCGTGGTTGGAGTGCCGGGGAGTGGACTCAATGTTGAACAGCGGAAGAGGCTAACGATCGGGGTGGAGCTCGCCGCCAGACCGTCATTACTTCTATTTCTGGACGAACCTACTTCTGGCCTCGACAGTCAGACATCTTGGTCTATCTGTGATCTCATGGAGAAGCTAAAGGGAAACGGCCAAGCGATATTATGCACCATCCATCAACCTTCAGCAATCTTGTTTCAGCGGTTTGACAGGCTCCTGCTGCTAGCACAGGGAGGTGAGTTTCCCTTTTCTCTGTCATTGATGCATTGTTGAGACTGACTTGAACAGGTAAAACGGTCTACTTCGGAGAGATTGGATACAACTCACGGACCTTGGTCGAGTATTTTGTCAGGCATGGGGCAGAAGACTGCCCGCCTGGTGTCAATCCAGCGGAATATATGCTCGCAACCATTGGTGCTGCGCCTGGAGCTCACACTGACACCGACTGGCCGGCTGTGTGGCGACAAAGCAATGAGTATGCCCAGGTACAGGCTGAACTTGCAAAACTCCGAGGTTTGGCCTCAGTCTCGAAGGACCAGAGTCACCGCCGCGAGTCAGACTATGCGGACTTTGCAGCATCATTCAGCCAACAACTGTGGCTGGTTTTGCTGCGAACATTTCAACAATATTGGAGGACGCCATCTTATATTTATTCCAAGGCGAGCATGGCCGTGATCTCAACCCTTTTCATTGGCTTCTCCTTTTTCCGGAGTGACAACACGCAACAAGGTCTTCAGAATCAGATGTTTGGAGTCTTCTTGTTTCTGTTTGTTCTCATCCAGCTGATTTTCATGACCATTCCGATCTTTGCGGTGCAAAGAACGATTTATGAGTCGAGAGAGCGTCAAGCACGAACTTATCATTGGTTGACGTTTGTCATCTCCAACGTCTTGGCTGAAATTGTGTGGAATAGTGTGAGTTTGTTCTTTTCGAGGCTGACTATGACTTTTGCTGATGAGCTTCATGACAGGTTTTGGCAGTGTTTTGTTTTGTGACATGGTATTATCCCATGGAGCTATACCGCAACGCAGAGTGGACCGACTCTGTACACATCAGAGGGTTCCTCACCTTCCTTTATGTGTGGGCGTCTTTCCTCTTTGCCGGGACATTTGCACAGGCCCTCATTGCGGGTGCTCCGTCAGACGAGATCGCCTCAGCTGTGGGAAATATTATGTCCATTATGATGTATGCCTTTTGTGGCATTCTTGCAGGGCCGGACGCACTGCCTGGGTTCTGGATCTTTATGTACCGGGTTAACCCTTTCACATACTTGGTGGACGGCTTGCTTTCAACGACGCTCGCTAACGCGCCGGTCACCTGCGCATCCAATGAGATACTTCGCGTCGACGCCCCGGCCGGAGAATCCTGCGGAGATTACATGGCTGAATACATCCAGACAGCTGGTGGCAATGTCCTCAATCCGAACGTTGTGGGTGGAGGAGACGAGCAGTGCGGGTTTTGCCAACTGACCAACACAAACCAGTACCTGAGTTCCATCAGCGTCAACTTCTCTCTAAGATGGAGGAATTTCGGGCTGCTGTGGGTCTATATTGTATTCAACATCGGAGCAGCGTTGGCATTTTATTGGTTGTTTCGGGTTCCTCGAAAAGGAAAGGCGAAGCAGGCGAAATGAGAGGGTTTGTACTTGTATTGGGGCTTGGGAATGGCTGGGATAGGATCGATTAGATATGTACTTGTCAAAGCCCTGCTGCCATTGACATGAGGAGCAGATGTCGCTTGACAAGGTAAAAGTTAGTGTGTATAATATTCACTAGAATAGATTCCGATGAGTTACAAAGATTTTTTGTGAGTGACCTTGCCATCCGACCTAGTTTCAAGTCGGAGATTGTATGTAGCTCAAGCAACGGTTGTTAACTTAGACGACGGAGCGTTGTTGGTTCGGCTTGCGGCACGGGTCATTGCCTAGGGTGTTGTGTCTCGAATACTCAGAATGCAGCGGGAGGGCACGCACCGGCTAGAGACAGGTAATCACTCCGATTTGAAGGGACAAGTTCGATGAGGGATAGAAAATGACTGAAAATATTCAGTGGAAAAAGTGAGCTGGCTAGAGACTTCCAGGACGGGTACAACATGAGGCAGGTGCGGTCGTTGCCAAAGGCACCTGCCTCTGTGAGGAGCAATTGCTAGGCAGACCCGAGCAGCAAGAACCCTAGGTACGTAGTAACGGGACTACCTACAGAGATATTAGAGATATTGGGCCCAGACTCGCGAGGAGAGACCACTGTTCTGCTCAATCTGGTTACACAACTTCAACACCGTAAATGTGTGGACAGCGCAAAGTTGATTGTCCACTCTTCAATGAGGAACACTGGGGAACATGAGGCAAGGCTGGGAAGATCCACCTGGATCACCATGCATGGTGCCCTATTACATAAGCACACGGAGTTTTGACCACTCCTCATTTAAAGTTGGTTATCATCTGCGATATACATACAAATCTTCGTTATTGCGTTGAGATAAGCACTTGAACTCATACGTTGTCTTCCTGTGTGTGAATCAAACAACCCTTTTCGCGTCCCAGTTTCTGCCATGACTCTACCAATGATGAGGCTGCGATGCACCGAGGCAGGTGACACGAACAAATATTGCTGCAGTTGTTACCACGAGGTTAGCTCTCAGTGACCACAACCATGGTCGCACCTTCCCCGACTTTGTGACCACTAACTAGGCAAACTCACAAGGGGAAGGAGCGTCGTTTGCAGGTCAGACAACTGCCTCTGCATGTCTTGTGTCCCCTTCAATCTCTTCATCCGCCTTGTCACCAATGTCCATCCCTCGTTCCATCGTCCTTTTCTTACGTGCAACTCCACCGCTCGCCTCTGTTGCAAATCCCAATTCTTTGCCTATTGCTGGGTAGCCGCGTTTTATCTTGCATTGCTTCATATTCATCAGTTCCCAGTCTCATTCTCCAGATATCGACTATCCACGATGCCTTTTGCAAGCCTTCGACGTAAAACCGTTGGAGATCGGCCCGCCTCAAAGGGTCACGAACAACCTCCATCTCCCGCCAGGACGAGATTCAGAGCTGCTCCCTCCTTGTCACCCCGGAAGAGCTTTTCGACTTTGATCGAAACAAATATCAGAGGAAGGGCTGCCAGGTTTGATCGCAGGCCGTTAGACCCATTGCCCAATTAATCACGTCCAGCAGTGCTTCCCCCATAGTCTCACCCTCAGACCCTCTTGAGCAAGAGTTCGGTTCTCGACAAGATCCCGGTCCCTCTCTTCCAGACACCCTATCCGAAGCTGCCGAGCAGACCCCTCTTCAGGACCAATTGACCTCTCTCAAACGCAGCCCAAGTCCTCATCCTCTCAAATGGAGAGGAGCCACTCCATCCCTACGTTCCCGGATAGATCGTGCCAACCTCAGTCGTTCACATTCCGATACTTCCCTCCAGGAAACAGCCTCGAAGACGTTCCTCGAAGCTATTGCTGATGCCATCAAAGCACCAACTTTCCTGTTCTACAGAGACACGAAATCTGCAAAGACACTTAGGAAAACCGAGGAAACACTAGACTCTAGCGGCACTCAAGACACTCCTCCACTGGTGACGACAGAGCACCGCAAGGCCAGCCCAAAGAAATCTGTCCGATTCCGCCCTGGAACCTCCATCATCAACGACGTGGAAAAGTCTTCTCCTATCAACATTCCAAGAGCATTTCCAACATTGCCACCCGTGCAGCTCGCAACGACGCCTTTGCTACAATGCTTCGGCAAGACTTCGTTTGACCAGATTCCAACTGCTAGACCCCCTCAAACACAAATCCTCAATTCGTCGGCCGAGTTTCGTCAAGCTATCATTGAAGCACAGTCCGCCATCCCGTTTCTTGACCTTGATCAAGACACCAATCCAGTCAACCCACCCACAAATCTGCCGACTCCTCTCCCTGGCACAAACCTCTCCATGGATGACCCTTTTGCCCATGCAGTGAGCGAGCTTTCGCCAGAGGCGAATCAAAATCTTCTCGCAAAGTACGAGGATCATTTCCCAAACAAAACACTGCCGACCTGTACAACGACCGATCTAACGGCCGATTCTCCGCCTGCTTCAACAACTGTTGGTGACCAATCCGAAAAGGGCTTCGATTCTTTTCTGCCCATGGGCTTCCCGGAACATCCATCTCACTCTCCATTGCCTAGCACCAGCTCTATGCAAGCCCAACGCCAAACCAAGCGAGTTGCTGACATTCTAGGACCGATAATTTCAACATCACCACTGTTGCGACCTAGTGATCCAGCACGCCTGCCCCTCAGCCAAGACTCGAGTGACCCGGGTCAGAAGAAACTGCATCTTGCCAGAAGCAACTTCTTTCAGCGTCACCATCCCTCTGCCTCGAAGTTTGACGCTGTCATGCATGCGAATATTTCAGAATGTCATTCTATTTACGATCAAACTGAAATGGCCCCAATCATATCAACCCCTGAGAATGTGGCAGTGAGCGAGAAGTGGAACAAAACTCCTACCCATGAAGACATCCGACAGCAGTTCAGAGTCCCTCGTTTAGGGAAATCTGTCGAAAATCTCGAGACGTTTGAAGTGGAAGGAACATCGCAATTGGGCAAAGACTCGGCCGTCACATCTCCATCAGAGGGCTGCTTTGAAGATTCCCGCGAATCAGGAATTGTCGCATCCCATGCAGCTGAAAAGGAGTGTTGGGAGAAACCACAATCGCGTTCACCACACCTAAGTGGATCCCAGGTGACTTCCAATGGGCTGACCTTTCAGGACGCTTTCCCAGCTTTCCTTGAGGCTTCACAACCCCCCTGGACTGCCGAGCTTGCCTTGCGAAGTGACAAACCAACGCAGTCCAAGCCGACTGAAGTTGCTCTTTACGATAATACTCCTCTCGATCTGTATCAATCACATAATCGAAGACTTAACAATACCGATGAAGTACTCGAATCACTCTCCATCACAAGTCTTCCCTCTACCAAGCATGCGAGAGAAATCGCGGAACAGGTATTGAACTCGCCAATGATTGCAATAGCATATTGACTCTTTCGCAGATTAATTATTCGCCTGAAGACACGGAGAACGTGTCAACTCCCGTGCCATCCTCGAGATTGGTCTCGCTAAACTCAATGTCGTCGATTTCTTCCGACATGTCATCTCCCTCTTGCATTCATCTGCCAATGTCAGCACTTCCACAAGATCGGGCTTTTGAGTATTGTGATCAAGATGGCTGGTCGCCATTTGATGAGGCACAGTTCAGATATGCAGCCATGGCTGCATTTGAGACAGATGAAGCCGGGTTGCGCAGTCTTCTTAGCTTGCAAGGTGGCTTCCATGCATTTTGGCAAGAGTCCCAACTTCCTCAAAGTACCAGTCCTGCCCAAGATACTCGTGGTATGACAAATGCGGAGATCGAGCGACTTATTGTCATGGTGAAAGAATCGCGGTCATGGCAAGGGGGGATCACCACTCAATTTGTGGACGCCTACAAAATCAAGTTTAGCCATCGCTTGAACCCCGCGCACGCTGCATTCCACAGCAATGAATGTGATGACGGCGCGAAGGTCGATTTTGAGCACCCTCACCCAGAGATCGCCGGTGGTAGCGTGTACACCAACGGTTCAAAGAACAACCTTGTAACCGACTCAAAGCAGCATCCGTTCGAAGCATATTCTGTTGGTCAGGAGAGAACTGGAGTACACGTTGTGACAGATGAACATGAGCACGACACAGGTGGAGCCAAGGCAGTTGATTCGATGTCACTAAGACCAGCAGCATCCATCGACCCTGCCACCGCTCGACCCGACGGCGGACATGGTTTGGCCGGCGTTGAAACCGAAGTAGAGGAAGCCGCACAAGGAAGTGATGAAGATCACAAAGATCAGAGCCGACCGCGAAGAGAGACAATGCAAAGTCATAATTCTCAAGGCACAGGACGGCGGAGCAGTACGTGGTCTGCTAGATCGGGCCACAGTTCACGAACCTCTGTTGATTCGACTGCCATGGGAATGGCAGAGGACGAAGATTTCTGCCGAGGAATTGTGTGAGCTGCTAGGCCATGACAAGGCGAACTCGGCGAGGTAGGATACATGTTAGTGGGGCATGGTAGGTCTGTTTTTACGTTAGCATGATTAGCATATCAGTCCTGCCTCGATAGACCAGGGAAGCGGTTGGTGGATAACGCAGAAGGCATTGCCTTGGAGAAACAAGTTTTGATTGCATGAAAATAGAGATTGCATTAATTAAACACAAAAGTATGTCGATTCTTATATCAAGGTGGACCGAGAGGAGGAGCGCCTGTCTGTTGATGTTCCCCTCGATCTGCTCTATGTTTAGCGACGCTACCCTCGAGGCCGTAAAGAGTTGCAGCGTCGCCAGGAATGATCATCTCGAACGTCTCGCGAGCGACGACGTATTCATAGTAGCCACAGCGGGCAATCGGCTGAGTCTTTGAGATGTCAATCTTGCCGTCAGTGAGAACATGATCGCTAATGTGGATGGCCACGACCTTTCCAATGACGACGTCGACAGTTCCCATGGGAGGATTTCCCGGTAGCCTCAGGGTAGTGTAATATTCACATTCAAAGCGGACGGGACTTTGCTCGACCATGGGTACGGGGGTCTTGAGGGTCTTGGACCAAGTCTTTTCCAGCCCAGCACGCTCGAATTCATCGACTCCATAAGGAACAGCCTCGGCAGATTTATTGACCGCCTCACGAAGATCCCATGTCGCCAACTGCCAGCAAAAGACACCAGTGGCTTCGGCGTTGCGAGTAGTGTCTTTTCGGTCACCAAAGCCCGTCTGATTGGCACTGAACATGACATAAGGTGGGTCAAAAGTCAAGTTATTGAACTGAGAGTATGGAGCTAGATTGTGAGCTGGACCCTGCTGGGGAGTGGAGTTGTCCTGGCCATTGGTTGAGGTTGATGATGGAGAAACGGTACTGATCCAACCTATGGGACGGGGAACGACACATGCCTGAGAGAGGGTTAGATGGGGAGGCGTTAGGCCGAGATGGTCATGGTAGGAGAGAATATGGAGTGTCCGCTGGGTCGTTTTACCTTAAAAGGATCTCGAGGGAGATTGTGTTCTGTTTTGCCCGGTTGATAGAACACCATGGTGGGGGGAGGGGGGAGGCAGGGTGGGAGTTGATGAATACTCAAAGAGGATGTCACCACGATTGAAGTAGCAGGTCTGGAACAGATGACAATGATATGAACGAGCTCACTATGATTTTTCTTTCAACGTTCTAACAAGATTTTTCTCTTTCATCAGGTTTAAATTCAAAATCACAATGCATCAGAGCCGAGGAAAGTTAGCTATCCGTGGTCGACGTCAGTAATAAGATGCTGGTATAATGTCGGCATCTGTGTGATTGGCTGGCTGATAGCCATGAGCCACAGTGTTTCTCCGTAGGTTGCAGGGAGATTCTTAGGGTCTTTTGGAGGGTTTCTTCCCTCGATGCCAAGATTGCCCAATTAAGATTTACTCTACGGAGTAATCTATAAAGAGTCGTCTGAGGGGATCGAGACTTTGGTGCATGTACCGTACTCCGTAGATCAGGAACGAAAGAGTGGCCTACGGAGTACTGTACTCGTAGATCTTGGTTAGTGGGATCTCTCCCCACAGCGGGCACCAGATCTGGGCACCCACCCACTTGATGAGTGATGGCACAGAAGGCCAAGATCTACTCGTCCGACATGATACCACGTGACCCGTGACCAGCCGTGCCAGCTCATCCTTCCACGTGACGTGCCAATTGCTGACAGATTATTACCAAATCTTTTGGAAATCCCAAACCTGACACTCCAACCAGTCACAGGCAAGTCTCACCTGCAGATTCGTAACTGCATGTGCGTCATTCGCTATGGCGGGGCATTTCCGTCGATTTGCTCATCATATCCACGCTCTATAACGGGAATTCACTTTTCGCTTATATCATGAACAGTAAATATCACAATCCCGTGGACGCCGTCCTTCAAGAACAGTCGACGGACTGCCAAGGACCTTCTAGCCATTTCGATCAACCTCAATTCTTCAGGTATAAGTCCCTCCTCTGATCTCGGATGAAGACTCCAAATTCGTTTTTGATTCGCATCAACCCAACAATAACTACCACATTCAATCTGGCTTCAAGAAGGTCACTCCTACAACAAGCGAGTCCCATCTTGAACAAAATCCTCAACAAACAAACCACGATAAAACAAACTCAACACCACTTTTACACCACAAAAGCTACAATGACCACTCCCAGAACCATCAATTTTTCTTTTGAAGCTCGCGAACAGTCTGAAGGTGCGGGCGCCAAAGTGCGTCGCAGCATCGGCACACCTCGCCTGCGACATCTGACTCCATTTCTCATGCTCGACCATTTTAATGTTCCCCCAGGAGCTGGATTTCCCGACCATCCTCACCGAGGTCAAGAAACCATTACTTATCTCCTGAAAGGCGCGGTTGACCATGAAGACTTCGCTGGCAACAAGGGCACCATCGGCTCCGGCGACCTACAATTCATGACCGCCGGTCGCGGCATCATGCACGCTGAGATGCCAGCTCAAAACTACGAAACCAACATTGGCATGCAATTATGGGTTGATTTACCCGAGAATCTCAAATCAGTCGAACCACGATATCGCGATTTGAGAGCGGCGGAAATCCCCATCGCCAAGACTGAAGACGGAAAAGTCGTCGTCAAGGTCATCTCAGGAAATTCTCTCGGGATTGAATCCGTCAAGGACCTCGCTTATACACCAGTCTGGCTTCTCGACATCTACATTCAACCTGGCGGAAGTCTCAAACAGGAACTCCCCAAGGGTTGGAATGCTTTTGCATATACTCTCGAAGGAGCAACTACTGTCTCAGACGGCACCAACGAAACCACCATCACTCCATACCATAACGTCGTCTTCAACAAAGAAGGTGACTACGTCGCAGTCTCAGTTGAAGAAGGAGCTAACGATCCCGCCCATTTAATCCTCGTGGCAGGTCAGCCTTTGGACCAGAATATCGTCCAATATGGTCCCTTTGTCACCACCACCAAAGAAGCTGTCTACCAAGCAATGGTTGATTTCCAAACAGCTAGCAATGGCTTCGAACGAGCCGCTAATTGGGAAAGTGAAATCGGAAAGACCATGGGTCGAGTCTGATCATGAATTGACGGCTCAAAACCCCATAACATCACGCCCACCACTGTGTGTGCCCTTGAATGACATTTTTTGGCCATCAGGTTCGGCAGCACGGCGCTTTGTCATGTATAGCAGCAGTATAGAAACATAGCTTAGGAGTTTTGGGACCTAAGGCTATAGGCATATATATATATATATCATGTATCCTCGTTGCGAGTCAGAATTGGCTCATGATGATCAAATCAATAATACTTCCGAACCCGAATAAAGTTGTTTTTGCATTCCACAATCAAAGTCTATTTCGTATGCGGATCCTCGTAGACACATTCAAGTAATACTAAGCATCATATCTGTGTGTGTGTGCTAGTGAAGTGATCGTATCGTAGAGGTCAATCATACGTAATGGCATGGCATGGCATGGCATGACCTGGCCTAGCCGATCTGGTCGAGCACCTTGGGTTTTAACATCTCCCAGTCTCTCCCTTTGCCATCCCGTCCCCCCTCCCCCCAAGAATCAGCCCGTACAGGCCGAGCATCTACTCATCATCACCGTCCTCACCAGCACCAGTACCAACCGTACCAGTCATGACCTCATCATCATCTTCGAAAGTCGTGAGAGGAACCTCATAAAGTCGAATGACAGGCTTATTTGGATCCTTGACAAGAACGTACTTCTTATCAGCATCGTCATCAGCAGACATGCTCTTGACAAGATCGACAATCGTGCGAACAATACCCCAACCATTGCTAAAGCCCAAGTTCATCTGGCTAGCGAATTCACGGGGCTTGTATCCGACAACACCCAAGACAACATGACTGGCATTGCTCTTTGGGTTCGCTCGAGACACAAAGCCAAGTTTCATTTGATCGGCCTTGGCCAGAATAGCCTGAGTGGTCCAACGAGCCAATTTGCACGAGTTGTTCTTCATTTCAGTTGCCACCACAGCACCTCGCTGCGAGACCAGCTTGGTTCGCCAATCAAGTGCGCCGCCGGAGCCTTGGGCCTTGTGGTCGAATTCATTGAGGGCCTTGATGACCAAGAATTGATCTTCGCCGGAAATGTTGTTCTTGACCGCGGCGTCGAGTTCGGTCCGGACGATCAGGTGGAGAGGTTCGTCGTCTTTTTCTAGTGATAGATCGAAACGTCGGTATTTGTAGGCTTTGGAGGCCAAGGGGTCGCTTTCTTCCGATGCGCTGTAGAAGGGGTTGGCGTTGGCGAATTCAACCTTGGATTGGTTTTCCAAAACGGTTTGTAGGGCAAAGTTGTGGTTGATCATGGTTGCTTCGTTGGCCAGGTTTGATGGCGTGTTGATACTATCTGCCTTGACTCCGGTTTGTTGTTGCGAGGGGGTGGTGCTGGAATCGGCCTCCAGGGGTGCGTCTGCGGCGTTCTCGTTGACTGTCACGAGATCGATGCTGCTGTCGGGTCGCTTGTCGAGGAAGATCTTGTTGCCGTGCTTGACAATCACCAAATCCCAGCTGTACACTGATCGAGTGGCGCACATGAGCATCGATAGGATATCAGATGTCGCGAAGATGCTGGCTTCGTCCTTTTCAGCCAACTCCTGAATCACGGGATCTGCCGACGTTGTCACGTTGTATGCTGCGCGGTCCAATGACACCAGTTTTCGTTCCGTGTTCTTGACTGGTGCCTTGTCGTATGATCGGTCGTAGTAGTAGAGAAATCCGTAGCTGTCAACGTCTTCGCCCGCCGAGGTTTCCAGGTTCAGTTTCGTCAGTCGGTTGAAGTCAATCTCCTCCTTCATCACCCAATCCGGCCGGATGTTGACTGAAGAATCACGATTCCGTTGTGGTTTGTCATAATCTCTCCATCCAAATCGACGGCCACGGCCTGCTCTTCCTCCACGGTTGTCGTAGAACTGTCCTTGTTGTTGATTTCCTGGCCGTCCTTGTCCAGCTCTTTGGAATCCAGCTCTGCCTCCACGTTGGACGGCTCCTCGTTGACCACGACCACGGAACACTGTCACTCCGCCTCGACCAAATCCTCTAGTCTTGGTCGTTGCACGTGTATTGTCGACCACTGAGAAGGAAGATTCGTCTTCTTGTCCTTGGATTGCGAAGAGTGAGGAAGTACCGGCTCCGTAGATTTGTTGGTCTAAAGAAAAAGAGAGAGAAAATATATTAGCTTTGGCTCTCTTGCTTTACAAGAAACTCTCGAGAATCAATCGTGCGACTTCAAACTCACCTCGGAAGTTTCTGCCATATTGTCGTCCACCTCGATCTCGACCTTCTTTTCCTTCTTGGGTCCAGTCGGCCATGCGACCTAGTTTATCGCTTTTCGAATATGGAGCGTACGGCACGCCATCGAGGGTGGTGTTAGAGGATGTCTCTGGTCCCCATTCGTCGTTGACGCTCAGTTGGCTGATCGTCTGGGCTAGACTGATGCCAGGCATGGCGGGCAAGTCGTAGTCACAAAAATGCCGGAGTTGTCGCAGGGAAGAAAATTGTGTTCACTGTCGTAGCGAGGTTTCTCCTGCAATTTCAATCGTTCAAGTGCGTCGTTCTGGTTGGCGGCGATATTCCTGTAGGGAGTTGGGGCATGGCGCGGGACGATTTTTGTGAAATCTTGGCAATTGGTTTTTGGATGAATGTTGCCAAGCCACACTTAAAGCACGTGACCTCGACGCCCTCCTTTCCCAGATATTCAAGAAGTGAAGCATCAGAGTGTGGACGATATGCAGTTCACAGGCTATGAAAACAAGGGCATGATCTATTGAAGAAGGGCATGGTTGATCATTTCTTTAAGTTCTAATACATTTAACTTGAGCAAATTTTTCCTCCCACTAAAATAACGTCCGCTAACAGTCTGCGTTGACGAAGTCAGTTGTCCACTCCAGATACATCACGAATACATTTCTTCGATCTCTGAAGTCATGTCCCCGTCGAACTGGTCATACGTCTCCGGTTTGGTGGCAAAGATGGTTGACAGAGCGTCTCGAAGCTCAAAGTCTTCCATTACGGCGCCAAATCCGTAACAACGGACTTTACTTTTGATTGATTCAATCATACCAAGAACATCCTCTCGGGTGAGGGTCGCGTAGTTGCGATGGCCTTTCAATGACTGTAGAGCCATGATGGGGGTCACTTGGCCCGAAGGAAATTCGTTTCCTCGCAAGGACTGACTCAGATTCAGAAGGTTAGTCAGGATCTGTACCGATTCTGTATCAGGAACCTTGTGCTCATAGGTGGGAACCAGGCCACCTTCCTGGGCTGGGGTGTTTTCGATATGACTGGGAGGCGGACATGATGCCATCAAAGCGTGTCCAGAAAACAGAGCTTCAGTATCGTTATCGGGCGAGTCAACTGATCGGCGGACTAGATATTCTCCATGGTCGCGACAGGTTTGTTCGAGCCTGTGGGTGAGTTTAGCGTAAAGTAGACGCGACGCAAGAAGGTTGACTCACTTCAAGATGAAATCAATTCCAAGCTGGGGTTCCTTTTCAAATATGCCTGGCATGTCTGGGACCGCACGAGGCTCTTGTTTGACAGCAAACTCTTGAAGATCGGGACCTTGGGGTGAGTGGCTGTAGTGAGTGGTGCCTGGAGAATGGCCAGCAGCACTCTGACCCCCATTCAAGTAAGTGTGTGGAGAATAGCCTGCTGTGGATCCTGGTCCAGAGGTGCCAGAGCGATAGCCTGCAGTAGAATGTGCACCTAAGGAGGGTGGACTTAAAGTGGCCATTGATGGAGGCGTCATGGAAGCATCTTCCAGTTTCGGGCGCATTGCTATTACAGCTTTGCGATTCTGTAGCTCATTCTCGTATTGGATCCCTCGCGCTGCGAGGATCTCTCGCAATGCTAGATTCTCACACTGCTGATTTTCGATGATGATTTTGTGCTGGGCCAACGTCTCGGCAGCATTGTTTTGTTCAATGACATACATTTCGCGGAAGCGGGAAATTTCTAACTCCAAGGCTTTGATATAGTTTTCCTTCCTTTCTCTGTGTGTTCTACGGCGAGCTGTGTTAGTCGCTGAGTGATCTAAGGTCATCCGTTTGAAAATACCTTTGTGCTTGACGGTTGAGCTCTTGCCGCCGTGTTTGTGCGGGTTTGCTATCAGGTTTGGGACCTCTCCGCTTGGCTGGTTGTCCATCTAATTGAAGCCATGTTAGCATATGGACTCTGGCTCACTCGTCCACGTATACATACCTCGAGTGGTCTTCTTCTGCATACCACCAAAAGATTTGAGATACCCGATGCTCGTGCCGCCAGGGCTGTTGATCTCGCCCATGGAAGAGTTGTCAACTAGAGCTGAGCGTTAGTCAATACCCTGTGAGGCGAAGATGATTGCATTATGGGACATGACATGTGTGCTGGCAGGTCCCGCTTGCAGGAGTCTGGATGTAGTGCACATAGAGCTACTTACTATATCCTCCAGTGGCTGCAAATTCATTGTCGTTCCATGATGGGTTTAGGTCGACTGACGTTTGGGGTACGTTCGAAAACATTTGGTGTGATTGTGATGACATGGCGGAATATAACACGACACTTGGTCGGTGGGCAAGGAACGAGTATGGACTCTCGAGTTTCAGCCTTCAAGATGTTGGGGGCTGTTCAATAATGATGCGTTTGATTGGTGGTATCTGGTAGGAATGCGATCAAGACTCGACGGCCCTAGGTGAAGTAGCAAGAGTTTCTGAAGGAACACGAAACGTAGCGTATCCTGAGTTATCTAGGTTTCGAGTTTCCAGAGTCCAGGTAGAGCATTATGAGATGCAGATTGACTGGGTTCGTCCAAGGAGTGGTTTGGTGCTCCTCCGGTAGGTTCCTTGTGCTGGGGCAAGCAGGGAAGTACACAACAGGGAGGATGTTGGCGGGACAAGATGGGTGATGGTGGTAGGTCAGTTCGTGCAACAGGAACGTCGCAGGTTCGTAGGGCAGAGCCGAGACGGAAACCGATAATGTGCCGAGATTGAGGCGAAGCGACGTGTTCGAAATACAGGGATTTCGACAACAGGGGAAGAGCGCGGGGATGGTTCAACTCTGTGGTCGTGGTGAACTTGATAAATAAGAATTGTGGGTTGGCGACAAGATGCGGGTGGATATAAGTCGAAGAGGTGTCGATCAGAGCTTATTAGTGGAGAAGGTTCAGACGACAGTCTACCTTGTTCCGAGTGGGCGGAAGTCGACAAACGTGCTCGAGGCAGTGCAGTGCGGCGCAAGTCTCGTAGATTGTCGAGGACAGTCGATGACTCGATGAGGATCTGATCTTGTTTGTAGCAGTAAAGGATCAGGTCGGAGTGGGTGGCTTTGGAACAATATGGGTCGCGAAGTGTTGAACGGAGACTTTATGTGGTAAGGAGTAGGTACGAGATGGAGTGCACCAGCATTGGTTGACGGGAGAGTGAATAGTCGAGAATGTGGATGGACTTGAGCAACGATGGTAAGTTGCGGTGATACACAATGTTGCAATAAAAGGAAAGAAGAAGGATGAATGTGTGACTGGCCAGCGGAAGTGGATAAGAGAAGCAATATGACGATAGCTATGGAGGTATGGATGTCTGTGGGTGAGTGGGTGAGTGGGTGTGTGGAACAGTGTAACAACGACAGCGTAGATGTAGACGGGCGCAGCAAAAAGTAGCCCAGGAAGGTCAAACTAAACCTCGAATGTACGGAGCAAGTGATTTGAACAGTAGCGGCAGCCCTATACGATGGGTGGAACGATAGGGAAACAAAATCGCCGGGGCAAATGCTTGGGAGCGGGAAGCTGGAGAACAAGTTTGTGTGAGTAATATCCAAGATAGTTCCTAGACACCCCAGGCTACGGGCTTTCAAAAGACGGTAAGATGTCTGGGGTTTGGTTGGCGGCAAGATCCCCGTGAGGTGGCCCAAGCACGGATAGGTGTTGCACCGACAGTATCTTCTGGAACACAACGCAAAATGCTCGGAGAAATCAGGTCCAAGTTGAAACCGCAGCTGGCAGCACCCTCATCAATGACAGATCTAACGTCGACGCCAGTGTGCTAAGACCCCGAGGTTGCAAGAAAATGGTAAGAGACTGCGAGGCTTACTCCGTGCGATCCGACAACCGAGAGATATCAGACCAGAGAACTGCAGGTCCAGTGGCGAAATAGGCTTGGATGGGACACTTGGGGTGTGGCTGAGCCCTGAAATCGCAAATTCGCAAGGCTCCAACAAAGCTTCCATGCGTCCAACCTGCAGGCGAGGGATCCTGAGTGGAGTCTAATAAAAACGGCCCCCGGGCCCCCGAGCTCGCCTATTACTCCCCTTACTAGGAGACTCGGGGTGACATCGAAAGCTCCAAGGACACTCACCTCTTTGTTCTCTTCTTCTGTGCACGGTGATGCTGGCACCTGCTATTCGCTAGCAGGGAAGCCGAGGGCACCGAAATGGATATCTGTCCTCGTATTCATACGTAGAGGCGCCAAAGGACCTATGCGTAGGAGCAGTCTGGGGTAGGGGATCTTTTCAACCCTCTCTTGACTTACCTCATGTATATTTGCCTGTCAATGCTGATAAAGCGGCCAGGAACCTGAGGAGCCTGTGTGGGAGGCGGGATCCTCATTATTTCAGCCCAAGCAATGTTGACTAATAAGGATGACCTGAACACCTCGTTAGGTCCCAACCCCTTTCAATAATGCGGTCACTTAGTAATACGCCCTGGCGTACCTTACTCCGTAGGTGATCGATCTCTGTCGTCGATCCACAAGAAGCCAAGCAAACCTTGAGCAGTCCACGCCTATTTTAGAGCCTCTTGGATCTCTCACTGGAAGACCTCACACAGACTCCAGGGACCTGTTTCCCTCTTGTTCTCCTGTCTCATCTCATTTATTGTCGAGGCATTGCAATGCATGTTCTGCAAGCTAGGTATTCCCTCGAAACAAAGCAGATCACCCTTTCCACAACAATCCCAGCACAGTCCCACGGCAGGTGCAATGTAGGTTTGGTGGGGGCGAGTTGAGTGGCTCGAGGGGTTCTCATCCACGCCCCGCCTTCGTGTTGTACACGATTCATTCGTCAACCACATCCATCGCAACATACCTAAAGTTTGTTCATGACATGTTGACAATTGAGGATCATCGTGGCCGTTGAGCCTGCAAGAAGCTGATAAGCTCCTCTTTGGTGGAAATATCTTTTGTACCTATGAGGTACTTTCCGGTCTTGCTCAACACCATCATTCATTTGAGTACATCTGTCTCTTTGAGGTGAGAGGTCTGAATTGGGTGACTCATGATGTCGGGCCCCGTACGGTACTCTGCGCTGGGTCGAATATGTGTTCACATGCGGGGTGCGGCCATCGTTACACCATGGTTACTCCATCTTTTGGGGACCGACATCTTGATTTCGCTGCTTCTTCCTTTGTCCTTCGTTGCACCAAATGCTGCATACAATCTCTCGTCCTGGTTGGCGCAACTGGTCTGGCGGGGCATCCAGTTCATCTTTACTCGACTCAACCAAGCTCGCATCACTAAATCTGGCGTTGAGTTGCCACCAGATGAATCTGCCATCGTTGTTGCCAATCATGTCTCCTGGGTCGACTTCTACCTTATTCAGGACCTGGCCGACCGATCATCCATGTTAGGTCGATGTCGCTATTTCGCAAAAGAGCAATTGAAGTGGGTCCCCTTCCTCGGTTGGGGTCTGTGGGCCATGGGTATGCCGTTGATTTCAAGACGTTGGAATCGAGATCAAAGGGAGCTGGAACGTGTTTTCCGAGGTCCCCGCAGATATCAGTGGCCCATTTGTAGGTCCTTTGAGACAATATTCGTCAATTGACCAGTGCTTACCTCCGTGATAGGGCTCATCAGTTACAGCGAGGCCACCAGATTCACTGCTCACAAACACCTCCAGATGATCGAATGGTGCAAGGCTCATGGTCGACCGGTCCCCCGTCACACATTATATCCCCGCACCAAAGGCTTCGTGGCAACGGTCAAAGCACTGAGGGAATTGAGTTCTGTTCGGGCTGTTTATGATCTGACTCTGGCCTACGCTCATGGGAAACAATTCATGGAAGCTCCTTCGATGTGGCAAACGCTCTCACAACCAAGACTAGACCGAGATTGGCGATTTCACATCCACGCGGAACGGTTCGACATCGATGACTTCATCGGCAAGACCGACACTGAGATCGCATTGTGGCTGGAGCAACGATGGATGGCCAAGTCGGATACGTTACAGGAATTGAAGGACAAGCTAGAGAGAGATAGTGATTGGGCCATCGATTCGGGCTCAAAGTTGCCGAAAGACAAGAAGCAGTGATACCAGCATCAATGGGCGGATGTCCGGCACAGACGTAAGAAATGGATACTGAAAGAGAGGAAGGAGGCTGTGAAAATGGACATGTCCCTCGACTGTAGGGGTCCATCAACACTTGTATGATCGCGACTAGTGGAGGGAGAGAAAGAGAAATCCACACCGTAGCCACGCGAGAGCATCTCCTACACTTCTGCATGCAAGGGAGGACGTTGTCAATGCCAGCAGTTATGTGGCTGATTGTGCTCATTGGTTAATCTTGGGATAAGGTGCTAGCTGGTCAATATCATATTTGGAATTCAACGATGCAGACGTAGGAGAGGATGCATTTGAGGTGTGGATCGCCCGGGTGGGTGGGGGGAGCGTGGGGAGCCTGCTTAGTGTCGCTTAACTGAGCGTCCGTGGCACCTGAGGCTACGCTTTCAGTACTGACGGAGTAGTTCTTTGTGGTTAGGCTGACCCGCCTCCGTGGTAATAATTCTAGCTACCTTCCACGCACGCCAGGCAGCCAGATTCCCTCATCGCTTAGAATCTTATGGGTCAAACGATGTATGTACACCATTGGTGGCGTCACTGCCGCGGGGCACTCAAGCCCCTCGCGTCTCTTGTTCAACTCGTCGCGTTACTTTGGCAGCGACACAATACAACTCTCCTGTTGCCATTCCAACACCCAGCCGCCACTTCGCTGCTCCATGTTCCGCTGTGGACCACTTCCACAGGCATCATCGCGATGATGGCCCATCTGACAGCGACAAAGAACTCTTTCCGAGACTCCTCGAGACCGAGTGAACGACCGAAGCAAAAGAGCCCAGAGCTCGACTACAAACGTTCCACGATATGCGTTCACGTACCCTTCTTCACGGATTGAAAGGTGCTTCAGACTGTTGAATATGCAAAACTCTATATGTGAGTTGCTGGTTCATATAGCAGCTCCCAGCACGCTCAAAGACGATCAACGATTCTCAGATATTGCCCAGTCCATCCTGGAATTTCACGCGGTAACCAGATTCGGATCGTCGTGGAACAGTGATTCCTCTCTATCGACACCTTTCTCGGCTGATGCAACGAAACAGCCGCCTTCTGGAGCGGAAGAAACATCTTCTTTTCGGATGGCCCATGGGCAATCTGGAAAATCTATTCCTTTGACAGAGTCTGTCGCAGCAACCCAACTCCTCCGGACGACCCCATCATCATGGCTTCTCTCATCTTCCCTCTCAGGACTTGATGTGGAGACTTCGCGGCCGAAGACAGCCCCCGAATTGAACTGTATTCGGGCTGAGCCTCCGGTCGCCGTCTCAGTGAGAAAGCATCAGCGGTCCTATTCGGACACTTCGTCTTTGAGCCACTCCATCTCGGCCATCCCAAACTCCTACGGTCAAGAGCAAGGTATGACGCATACCAGTGATTGCACATCAAATAATTCAAGGCTGTACGGGGAATTATCCTTTTGTCGAGTCCCTTCAACGCCGACCCGGGAGCGACCACCAAGTAAGAGACGACGTGTTGGCGCAGGGCTAACCTATGAGACTCCAAGGGAATCATTATCCACAGCCTCTATCATGAATGCAAGAGTATTGTCTTCACTACCTGATTCAATGGAACTTACGAAATCTTTCCAGTCTGTTTCATCCACTCTGTCACCGTCGCAGCCAATTCAGCTCAGGGTTACAACGCCTGCAAGAATGCTTCCGAACGAGGAAAAATCAAACGAGGTTCTGTTCATGGATTTGACAAAGGGGACTCCTGAGCAAATAAGCAAAGAAGTAGACAGGCCACAATTAACGCACTGGTGGTGCGAAGAGGACAGGCACGATAATGTCGCAAATGATCACAGCAACAAGCGCCCGGACTCCGGCGACAAAGTATTTGCAGACGAAGTCGCTAGTCCCCCATCTAGAGGGGGCGAGCACGTGTTCACAACACATATCACGAGGACACTTCAGACGATTGTGGACCGGATTCCGCTTGATAAAGTGTTTCGACCCAGCCGAATCTCACGCCCTGTCCGAGCATTGGAGAGAGGACGCTGGCTCTTAAATATACTGGTTGTTAGAGATCAGCAAGTGTCCTCTTCGAGATGTCCGGTCGGCAACGACGAGAAGCTTGGGGCTCTGGACGGTGAGTTTGACATAGGAAGACGGAAGGTACGTTGGACTCAGGATGACGGCCCGGGGCGACGCCACTCGGCTTGGACTGAAGTTGAATTTCTGAATTTCTGGCGGAACATGAGTCGCCTCGTTCGCCAAGGTAAGTGTGGAATGGGCTGTCGCCTGGTGAAAGAGGTAGACCGCGAAGCGTCGAGCGAACTTGGACAAGTCTGGAGGATCACCATGTTTTGCTGGGGCGAAGTGGTGGCCCATATTTGGCTAGCTCTTTGGATACTCTCTGACAAGTTGACTGCCCAAACCCCAATGCAATGGATCTCTGGTGATGGGACAGTGGTGATTGAAATGTCGGGAGAGAAGGTGTCGAGGACGAGGACGAATAGGCCGGAAATGGCCCCCAAGGGATAGATCATGATTGAATTTGGAGGAGAGACTTCGTTGTACTTACATATACGCAATTTATACCTGTCTATACCTACTGTTAGTATCATCTGATAGATTGCCGTCCATCTCTGAGCATGAAATGCGTTTCTGTGTTGGCGGCGAACAAGTCGTGATGTAAGTAAGGTACCTAGTGAGCTACTTTAGGCAGCGATCTTGGGAATTGAGGTGGTAGGTACCTACCTACCTAAGCTACTAGATAGGTACCTACTCACGCCATTTCTGCCCCAGATTCAGATCTCACCTACCCTAACTTAGGTACTTTTAATGGTCCTCCAGGTCTGCTGGGACTCGAGCTTCAAGGCCTGTCTTGCAGTCAGATCGTTCCAAGTACTTAAAGTACCTACCTTAGTACCTCACCTAGAGTTATATGTGCACCTACCTTCAGCTCAAGGTTCCCAATCAGATCAGCACCTAATTAATGGTGCGTTCCTGGTGCCTGGTACTGGCAGATCCTGAAGAATCTGGTCCTTTTGGTAAGTACCGAGGACCGTACAATACTGAGTAGCTTAACAGTTCGGCCCCCTCGGACTGTCCAGACCACCCTTGACCACCCGTAGTAGCCCGAGGGGCCCATCGACATCTCCCCTCTCCTTACACCCGCACCTTGGAATCTGTTCTCACTAAGTACCTACCCTAGCTTCCCATCAAACCTCTTGCGCAGATCTGCACTTTACATTTCACATGTGAAAGAAAGCCATCTGCAGATGCATCTGCATCACGACTCTCCTGCCTGCGCTCTCTCGCAGTAACACCTCCACCTGCACACCTTCATCTTTAACATTCACTCAATCTCACTGTCCTTGTCGCCTTCACACTTTCCTGTCGCTCTGCATGCCTCCTCTTCTCTGACTCGCGACAGTTTGTCTGATCTGATCTCTAGTCCCAGCCCTAACACATTCTAGCTGGCACACTCCTCCGGCTCCAGCTCCGCCTTTTCCCCAATCTCGATCTTTTCCCAACACTTCTTCCTTCTGCTACAGATCACACTCGCTGTCGCTTTCAGCCCCTCCACGTCGCATTGAGACGACATCTGCCTGCTATTAGCCGTCCACAAACGCCTTGCTCTCCCATCTCCACCGATCCTTTCCTTTTGACCTGTCATTCAACAATATACCTGTGAGTCGAGGACCACGCGGACTCGGTCACTCTTGTTTCCGCGACCAGGTGCAATACCTTTCATAACTTTTTGAGAAGCCAATCTCAACATTTCTACTTGGATATAAGGCACTGCGGCTGCTCTAGGCAGTCTAGGAGTGGTGGGCGGACAAGATCGGAGTTGAATGTTGGCGACCCAAAGAATGTCGTCCCATGGCGGACAGCAGAACTTCCCCTTCGGATGTACGTCCCAGTCATTTCCACCAATTCTGTCCCCAGCTTACATGTCACAGATCAACAAGAAAACATCCAGGGTCTCGGTCTCCCCGAGTTCATGAACCCAGGCCCTCCCCCTGGCCAACCTTTGCTCAACGCCGATGACTTCCAAAATCTAGACAATTTTTTTCACGACTTCGACAGCAATGCTCTTGCAGCAAGCAAGCAGAATGATCATCCCCAATATGGCCTACATCCTGACCAGCAGAACTACTTCAACAACATGCCTCCCATGTTCGTTGGATCCGAGACAGCCCTCGGCCAACGCCCTTCACTCACACCAAATCACCTACAGACTCCTACCTTCCCTTATGGAGACGTCATGATGGGACACGGTCTGCCAGTGCTCAACCATAACAATGCCATCAACCATGGTCTTCAGGGCAACTCTTATCCTGCGTTCACTACTCATGTTCTACCACAATATCACAACACCGCCTCTGTTATCCAGTCTCACAACCAGCCCTGGGCACCAGATTACCCCAACCCAAACATGATGAACTTACAGTATCCGCCCCGACCACCTGTTGTCAATTTCGGAACCGATAATCGTTTTCAAGCTTCTGGTTACGTGGCTCCAAATGCCCCCGCAGATCCTGATATGATCAATCCCTTTCATCCCATGGAAATCCTTGAACCTGCTAGTGGTTCCACCACACAGCCTAATACCCAACCAAACACACAGCCTTCGAGTCCGACATGGTCCAAGAAGAGAACATTTGATGACTTCCATCAGGACCAGCGCCAGAATAATGGATTTCTTCCCCCCACCAAGGCTCAGCTTGCCAGTCCGGCAACGTCCTCACCACCCAAATCCGCTTCACGTCCCGCGCGAGGCCTCCTAGTCAAGTCCGAAAGCAAGAGACCGTCCAAACCTCCAACCCCGTCAGCCGCTAGCAAGTCACGCCCGACATTGGATACAGAGCAGGACGCAGAGGCTGAAGATGACGATGACGATGCCACCGCCGATCAGGATCGTTCTCCATCTCCAACCTCCTGGCCGTCTGGCGCTCGTCCTCCGCGAGTCACTAAGCCTCCACCTCAGCCCGCAAAATCCACCCGGAGGAAGAAGTCCCTTGGCACATCGACGCCCATCAGACCCAAGGCTAAAGCCCAACGAACTTCGAGCGTTTCACAGTCAGCTCAAGCAACCAGGACACCTCTCAGCTTGGAGCAAAAGAAAGCTAATCATACGAGCTCGGAGCAACGCCGACGAGACGCAACTGCCCGTGCATATGCGGAACTCTACGACCTGGTCCCCGAATTGGAGGAACTGGGAAAACAAAGTACAATGAAGAAACTTGAAGTTGTCGTTGACAAGGTCAGACGTGTCAAGCAACAGGTCGAGGAGTTGAGTGTCCGACTGGGAATTGACCCTTCTGCTCGTGGACAGCTTGCTACGTCAGTTAATGACGACTTGATGCACAACGGCGTCACCAATTGGAGCTGATGAAGCTTTTTGCATGTCAGACAGTTTGGACAACCCCAATGCAACGACTGGAGCATGCTGTAATGGACAAGCTCCCACCCTCAAGGAAATGACCCAACATGAACTTGGACGAAATGAAACCCTCTTGGTCCCATAATTTGGATCTTGAATTATGATTTCAGCCACGATGCAAATGGATATGGAAATGGGACATGGCGGCTTTTTCAACTGGCTTTTTGATTTTTGCGAGATACCCCATTTTTTGAGTGTACTGCGCTTGAGTGTACTGCGCGGACATACACATACAACATTTTGCGCGAGAAATACTCTTCTTTTTTTCGCGAAAGAATTGCACATGCACACGCAGACGGCTTCGTTATGAAGTCTGTCCATGCGGTGAATTCGACACCTCCTCCTACATCTTCTCCTCCACACTCGTCGTTGTTGTCAGAAGTCAGCCATATGGCACTTTTGGGAATCATTACCTGCCTGCATGGGTGCTTGGATGATTGGCTGCCACGGAACGAGACAAGACGGGCAATTTTTCAGCACATCGTTGGCTCGATGCACACGCGAGAAGGAGTGAGAGAGAAAGAGAGAGATGAAGAAGGCACTGAAAGTGTGTTGAAAAATCATAATGGTTCGCCTTTGACGCGATGAACATTAATGGTAGATACGTAGGTACGCGAGACTACAACTACTACAAACAAACAAGTAAGAAGATGAAGGGATGTGTCCTTGTCCTTTGGACAACCAGCATAAGTGGTGTATCTCATGCGTGCCTGCTCACTCGAAGACTATAGCCATCAATTCGCACCAAGACGGTTTACGTACCTACTTAGTTCTTTCAATTGAGGCCATTCGTCTTCCAAGTCTAACTCAACCCAATAAATACTGTCCCAGAGTCAATATTTGGTACTCGAGCAAAGGTGAGGTCGTTGAAATCTGGTTATGTCATCAGTTCCGGGGTACGACTTGTTTTCACATGCTTCCATCGCCATCCCCAACGTTCGCAACAATGAGTACCTACGGAGTATAAACTGCATATAGCGTGCCTCGGGCCTCCTGACCCCTGGCGGGTCATTATTACCCCGGCTTCTCCCCCGATCCCCACAATAATTCATGACTACGAATAGGTAACTGTTTCTCTCAATTTTGCGTGACGTGTACAGTATACGAGTACTCCCCCACTCCTCCTTGCCATACGCGAGTACGGAGTATCTCCCATGCAGTATGGGAAGCAACTTCATATCAAAGTTCCCAACCTAATTCCTGACACCGCGCCCTCAGAGTCTCTGCTAGAGTCCCACCATCTCCGTATCCAGCTCCCTCATACGTATAGTCGTCTCGGCAATCCACCTCGTCATTGAAAGATTCAGCATCATCTCGCATCGCGTGTGATTGAAAGCATGCACGTCTTTTATCCACTTTCCAGTTCAACAAGTCTGCTAACTCAATCGCTGAACGTGCCCAATACCATGGCGAAGTAACCGAATCCTCGCAGAGTCCTTCGTTATTACGAGCATCTCCTTCCCCTGCAGCAGTGATGGGTTCCGGTTGAGCTGGGGTCGCCTCAGCAGCACTAGTTTCGGCGACGATCCTTGATCTGGGGTAACCTCCGGCTGGGCTGTCGCCTCGATGGGAGTCCGAGGCTCTTTCGACTGGAAATGCTATTTGACGGTCCGAGGATGCGACGCTGCCTTGAGCTTGAACTGCGCGTGAAGACTTGGTAGATTCAAGCACCAGCAAGTCGACCGATAAGTTGAAAAATGTGATCGACAGCCATTCAAGCTCCTCACCAGGGTATAAAGAACTCGAAATCTGTAGCGAGCTCCTAGTCATTTCTTCGACCCCTGATTCTGCGAGCAAGAGTACCTGTTGCCCGATCTTATCCACCATGTCTAGAGTTTGGCGACCTGTGCATGAAAGATGAACGCTGCTCGATTCTTTTATGACACAGTCGAGCCCAACTTGCACGAAACATCGAATCCATCGTGCAATTTGCTTCACATCACACTCTGAAAGCTTGCCGACTGCTCGAACGATTTCCCACAATAAGTGCAAAGCAATTGGAGTTGGGATGGTAGCCTGCTTGCTCGACTCCGACTCCAAGTCCGCGCTGACATCAAGTAGAATGGAGGACAAGATCATATCTGCAAGTAGTGAATATGTTCTCCGAGGCGAATGCAGCCCCACCGCTTTATTAAGGATGCGCTTGAGTTCCTCCTGGTTGAATGGAAGTCCAGTCCGAAAGTCACAGGACGCTATAAACAATCTCGCCTCGAAAGCTATCGGAAGAAGGGTAGTAAGATGCTTTCGAAGACGGGTGTTCCAAGAGGATGCCTCGATAGCTGTTGGAGTGTTGCTATCTTGTTGATTCAGGACTTGGAGATCATGGAATCTATTGATCACGTTGCCGTAAAGTATTCTCTCCAACCCCCGGGCTTGTAGAGCTGCGTTGCGAGCATTTGATGTTCTAGGAAGATCTTCAATAGTCCACGAAGGTGTGTACAATTTTGCCATGGCCATATAGCATACCATTTGGACGCAAATCGCATTTGCCCTGACAGAAAGCCCCTCAGCCTCAGTGACGCGGTCGAGGTTGCCAAAACCACGCATCTACAGCAGTCAAATGGGTTCAAGATCAGATGTGGAGGATCTTACCTCACAAACCCAGTGCAAAAGGTCGATTGTGTATTTGAAAGGCCATGTCTGCAGCTTCTTCATGACAAGTTTGTAGCCTGCTCTTTCGAACCACTTAGAGTCTTCAGCACAGAACTTTGGTTCAATAGTCAGGTCATTCTGGGCATTGTGCGCAGACATGGCAGCTGCCCTGAAGGTTGCACATATCATGACCAAAATCTCATTCTTCTTATCCGTTTCTTGCTCAGAGGCTGAAGTTAACATGCAAATGATGAGCCGCAAGAGTGTGGGCATACGGATGGCCGGAGAAAGGCATTTGCCGTGCTTGTCCTCATCAAGGAATGGATTCAGAAGGGATACAATGTTGAATTTAGGATCCAGATTCATTGCCTCTCCAATGGCAGCAAGCAGGAACCGACCACCGTCACTGCAGGCTGACCTGAGCGATTTCAGAAACGATTGTACTGCGAACGGTCAACTCAACTGGCTGTAGAGGATTCGGGATGAGTACTCGCTGTTTCGTCTCTCACCCGAATCGCCAGACTGTAAGACAGAAACTTTGTGAGGGGATCGCTCCTTCGACTTGCAGACATGTCTTCGATAGTTTGAGCAGCAGCAACAAAATCTGACTGGTCCAGGAAACATTTGATCATTTTTCGTCGGGCCGTTAGCATGGTGATGATAAACCATCAGGGTCGGTACCTTTCAAGCTTGCCGATGGTTTGGTCGCTTGCAAGGGAGAAGATATCATGTAAAGCCACACGGCACCAGTCCACCGTGACATCTTTCCTGCCATCGTTGTAAGTGTCCTCGATCTTTCTCCACAATAGCTGTTCGGTTAGCCCTCGTATGAACAGATATCAGACTGGGACGCACCACAAGAGCACCATGTGATATTTCAGAGCGTAATGTGTGTTTCCATGTCGATTCTATGTCCTGTAAGATCAAGTAGCATTCTTGAGCAGTCATAGAGGGTGTCTCCGCCGGATCACTTGTAATTAACCAGACAATGGTGACAACTGCGCTTTCAGCCCATGATTTCTCCTTCACGTCTGACAGGCGATGTGTGATGTAATGCTTCAACACCTCCACAGCATATTGAATGCTTATTTTATATCAGTGCAGGACTGTCATATGTACAGCAACACTGACCTGAATGGCTTCAATAGATGGCTGTGATGGATGATGCTGCACTATCAGGACCTTCCTTTTGAAACACGGTGTTGGACGTACAGATTATGATTCGATTGTGTCAAAGGGATAGCCTGAACGACATTGACCAACTCTACCAGCTTCAATAGCTATCATATGTCTGGTAAGGGCTCCATACCAGCGTAGTATGCTTTCACATAGGTATTTAGATCACGAGAATAGACGTCTATCTGCAGAAGCATGACAGCAAGACTGTTACAAGAGATCTGCAGAGGAGAGCGTCAACGTCTGTAGCAGGTAAGGGATACTGTACCAACACTGCGTAGAGACTCGGCAGTCGTAACCGCCTCGACAATGGTATCGGGGTCGTTGTCCGCGAGTAATGACCTAACTGGCTCGAGATAAGAGTGGCTCTCATGGAAATAAGGTATGGTATTCCGAACCGTAAGCATGCTTAACATTCATATGTGAAGCTATCGATTCTGGGGTCATGTTCGAGCTTTCGAGGGTATCGCAAATGGTTGAGGCCTTTTTCAGCCATTGTTTAGCGAGAGCGATACTGCCACACCCAAGCTGTTGAATGCCTATGCCATAGCAAAGGTCTAAGCCAGCGTCAATCTGGCAGTGTCCCGGAACTTGGTCAAGCTTTGTGAGAAAATGGCCTGCAAGGTCTAACCGTTCTGTCTTCCATGCCTGAGTTATCAGTAGTGTTGAACGTCACACCAGTTCTCAGACCATACCAAAGCAATACGAAGCAGTAGATATTGCCTACGCAGGAGATCATTGGTGTTGGTCTGAGAGCAGTTTGGGATTTTTGTCAGGAAGTTGTGCTTCGAGGCCAATAGTTCCACAATTTTGGTCCCGAGGGCGTAAAGACCCAGATCTAGCAAGATGAGTGAGAGCAGCAATGTATAGCGAAGTGGACGTACCCAAACAACATTTCGCAGCTTTGATGGCGATTTTGAACGTTCTTTCCTGGCCTTGTCTTATAAGAGAAACGTCTTCTCACATCAATGCGGTGTAGTTAGACTTGCCTTCCCTCTCGAATCCCGCCACACTCTCGAGAAGCAAACAAGACAAAGCTCTTGCTGTTGTAGAGGTCAACATCTTGTTTGGGAGCATTCATAGCCGACCTACCGTAGGCAAATGTCACAGAATTTTCATGAAATGTTCCCGGTCTGCACAGTTTGCAACATGTATTCCAGAGTGAAACAGCAACCCTGTCAAAGTCAAGACATTCCTGCGGTGAAAGGTCACTTCGCGAGAGAGGCAGGGCATCCATATAGAGTGGAGCTTCATCAAGGCAGTTGCTGCTGGGCTGGCCATGTTTCAGGTGTAGCAGAAGGCGATGTGCGAAGCCTGCGCCAATTAGTCAGACGACTCTGAAATGAATACTGGCCATACCGAGAATCGACAGTGCTTTGAATGAGGGTTGTTGCTGCGACATCAGAAGCCGCCACACGATGTCACAGGGAGCACACAATGATTACACTGACGTGTAAAGGGGTTGAGGAAGATGGCTGACGTGCGAGATTCAATCTGGACTCATATATCGACCGGAAGTTGCAACTTTGGAGGAAAGAGCGAGTGGCTTCCCTGACTTTGGAAGGCACCCACGAACGCGGACTCAGGGGCGAGAATGACCACAATTCACAACAGACATCTTCCATATACTCATGCGCCATTATCTAAGTTGGTTATGTACTTTTGCTCTCGTCATACTTTTGCTGGGCTCATAGGCAGAAAATTGCCCACGATCAAAGAGGGTCTGGGAAGGTCAGTCAAGGGACGTTCAGAATCTAGTACATGCACGCTCACATGTTGTGGTTGTCTCTGCGGATGGTGAAGGAAAAGCAACATGGAATTTCCGCCACCTCAGAGTTGGGGAGTGGACAACGCAAAGTGCAGCTTGTGAGCATAGCCTTTTGCTGCTGGTCAAAGCAGATGGCACAGAACTTCTCCCAGTAGCTGACCAGTTGGTCTTCCACTATAATCTCGTGAATGGCTAATTTGCCCTGAGTAGAGGTTAGTATAAACATCGTGGCAAGATGGACAACAAACATACATCACGCAGAGACTCGATTGGCACATGGATCAACTGTGCCATCTCCTTGTTGCCTCTGAATATCTCACCCGTACGCCTCCAACAGCAGGCCGGGATGGCCATGCTGGCGAAGATTCTATCATATTCCATCAAGCTTCTTTCGAACCACATTTCCACCAAGACAAGCTCGATATCGGTCAAACTCTGCATCCTTTCCCTGAACTTGGGACGGAATTGGTCCAACTGCATAAGGATCTTGTGCCGGGAGGAGTGTTTCATGTTCTTTTCCATGTACTTGTTAAGCCGCGCATATCCATTAACATAATTGAACGGCCGTAGCATTCCGGCATCGTATTTTGCTTTGAGCAGTTTTTGCATGCGCTCCTCGGGAGGCTCTGCACCAGTGGGATCTGCTGCCATCATATAGTACTTCTCTCGCGCCTTGTCAGAGACAGGCTTGACACTAGATGGCCGAGATATGAGAGCAGCTTGGGCGACATTAGTCTGGTTTGGCTGCAAATTGGCGGACTGATTCGGGTTCGTCAGATTGTCGTGTGCTGGCATAGGCAACGTTGATTCAGCGACGGCATTCATAAATGAGGGGTCGTTGAAAGGCCCACGGAACTCATCGGTGGAATACATTCCGGTTTCTTCAAAGAGACTGGTACTGAGGAAGTCGTTGAGCAGATTATATTCATCCGTTACTTCGTTTGCATTGAACATGTAGTTTGGATGAAAAGCGTGCATGCCCTGCATGCCTCGCCAGTGTTCGTTATATCCAAATTCTAGCCTGGTTAGGGTGACTGAGACAGAAAGATTGGCGGTGTTCTTACGATTGTGTGTATTACCATTCATGGCCGCATTTTGACCTGGCGCCGTGGTGGTGGCGACTGCCATAGGGGCATCTGGAGAATGTTTCAGATGAAGGTTGTCAGTCTGTAGCAGGTCATGACCGGTTTCGTCCACAAGAGCTGGAGGGCCCAAAGTCGGTGCTGCTGTGGCGTATTCTTCGGCTTGTGGGGAGGATTCTTCTGTGGCGGCGGCATCGGATTCAGGTTTGGTCTTTTTCTGATGACCATGTCCTTCTCTTGGTTCATCATGACACAGGTGTCCAATATTTCTCTTAATACATCTTTTACAGGGTCGATCCTGAGACATGGCCCCAATCGAGGGCTTGGGTTAGCCAAAAACAGTCTGTTGAAATCAAGGGGGTGCACTGGGGGTAGATGAGGAAGTCGTACAGAATCGCAAGTCATATGCTGTGTATCCCCGATCGAATGTGTTAGCCATCTTGCTTCGCTATTGCTGACTGGGTCGAATAAACTTACGGATCGCCGACAATAGACGCAGGCTTGGGAAAACACAGTCAGTAGGGAGCATGTGGTAAAGGGGAGCGGGCTAGAGTCACCATGATTCACTTTGCGCTTCTTCTTTGGCTGCTCAGAAGTGGAGGATTGGGCTGGATTGCGCGAGCTGGTGGGAGATGAGGGGTCGGCTGAAATGGAAGTGCGCGCGTCGGTGTTCCTAGATGAAGAGTTGGTTGGGTACTCGGGCTCAAATTGGGGTTCTGACATGTCTTGAGGCATTGCAATGACAACCAGAAGCCGTGGCTGGCAGTCGAACGAGGCGGTGATCAGTAGTGCGTAGGCGGTGCGTGGGCGATGCGGTCGATATGCAATTCGATCGCAGCCAGTTCATAGATGGGAAGGCGGAGTGGAGAGGTCTAGGTAATGATGGGGTGGTTTGTCGGTCGCAACATCCAGAGGTTGAACATGGACATCGACTAAGGATATGAATGCACTGGGTGTATACAGGAGGCAACAGGGCAACCCTTTTTGACTGGCGCTTTGCATCTGATGATGGATGCGCAACCGAGGACAGATGAAGCTTCGACGTATGAGTCACGTGTTTGTTGCTTGGGCCGAGTCTGACCCGCTCCTGCTTCCGATTCCCCGCGAAGAGTTCGTGTGGATGCATCATCTGGAATCTGGAGTAAAGGATGTCATATCAGATCCCTCGACACACCCTATGCAGCAGCATTCATGGACTTATCAAGGTGCCTTTTGCGTTGGGTGGCTTACGTGAGAGTATACATAAATTAACATAGCCGAAATTACTCAGATTACATCGATGCTATGTCTATGTACACCAAATATCGCCTTTGAACCTGGAGCATTTCCTGACCCAATGGCAAACCCCGACTTTTGACGAAACACCGTTTCCTCCCATCTGATGATGTCCTCTGGTGATCTGTGCCAACTTTAGTCTTACAAGGTACTACAAAAATGCCTGCCTCGATCGCTTCGATGTCATAGCGAAAATGGACTCGAAGAAACGGCCAAGGGTGTACTACTGCCAGCTCACAACCCTCACTCATACATTGACGCTTGGTCGCATCCTTTTTCTGCCCTTGGTTCCTCCAGGGGTGCCCTCTTCTTCCCTTTCCCTGGCCCTCTTCTCTCGCTGATCCAATACCAGGCTCAAAACGTCGAAACCAAATTGAGGGAATTCCAAACACATTGACTTGAATTCATCTTCAGCTTCATGCCGTAACACATGAGATCGCGTAGCCCAGAAGGCCGCAACCGGTTTGCGAATGATGGTGTCATGTGCAGGGGTGTTGCCGTAGACGAACCGAGCATAGGCGATCTCGCCCACCGCAGTGGAATTGATGCGATGGATCTTGGAATGTGCCAGGACCTTGAGTTCGGGCAGTTGCAGCTTCTCTGCCAATGTGTAGACACGAGCGTGTTTAAGTAGTTGATCGCCCGTGTCATCGACGGCAGGAATAGAAGGATCGGGCTCAAGACCGTCTGGAATATTGGGGAGTCGTCTGGGAAAGTATTCACCCGTGTATTGATACTGCAAAAAGCAGCCCACGGCGTCTAGGGTTTCGTCAGGGAGATTGAGCACAAGATTGTCATCTGATTGACTGGATAATGATTCTTTGATCCAAGGGGACTGCTCAAGAATGGCTCTGTGGGCCGTCAGGGTGGTCTCTGTGTCGTCGGTTCCGACGATGATGCGGACGATTGGAGATTGTAGGTAATCGAGGAAAATTGTTTGAGGGTTGACTGAGTTGGAGTCGGAGGCATGTTCAGGTTCTGCGGCTGCGCCAGCATGTGGTGTGTCGTCCTCGACATCTACAGGCTCATCTCCACCTTCCATGTCCACATCAGGCTCGCCCGAATCAGCAATGTGTAGGGTTTCTTCCGAGTCCGCCATGGTGTTTGCGACATCGGTCGGCTTGAAGGAGAATAATCTTGCTGGCGTGGGTAGGGAAGAACAGGAGCAGGCTTTCGCCAAAGGGTCAATACAAGAGATCGAAGGCCCTCAAGTTAAATCAGAGGTCGCTTCGATATGTGGCCGTAGCATGAAAGTCGCATGTATAGGCCTTGATTGGCGCAGACTGAGTCGCTGGTTTTTGATAGCTTGTGCTGAAAGTCGGGGTATTCAACTCAAGGTTCAAAGCTCACAAAAGGCCGATGGTGATGGAACACTGGGGGGAGGGTTGGGGGACCTGACTAGTATGTATTGGGCCTAGTGAATCACATGAACTCAGATCTCTTGAAGGGTGTCGCCAATATCACCAGGTGCAAAACATGGTGCCACTTCAACCCCACGTCTGTGATGTCGCATAGAAGACAGTTATCCTATGTGAAGAGGTGTGAGCTGTGTGAGCCCGGCATTGTGGTTCGCAGAAGGAAAGTCGAGACCCCGGAGCCTTTTTGGGTGCGAGACAAGTACCTACATAGAGTACCTTAGTCTCCGCACCATTCTACGAGAGTCGAGACGCAATGGTGATTACCTAAGTCATACCTAAATGATAGTTGAGCAAAGCAAATTGTTAGTCACTAGATCGGGGCCTTGCATTTGGTCGACAGGGCTGGGCATTTCGTGGAGACCATCTTCATGCATGCTACTGACGAAAAGCTGTGATCGACAACGAGATGATGAGTTCAACTAAATATGCATGCGTATGCGAACATACTGCAGTCCAGATGTGTCGACTGTACGCTATAGGCAGAATTACAGTAGCACTGAGAAGATCCAGAGCTAAATTGTGGGATACAAATCGATGGCATCATCAGCAGGAGAAGGCATAATTGGCCAAAGGTTTGGTGCCTGGGACTTGGCCTTACCTTGTGCAGGGAACCGCAAAGCCTCGCAGGCCAAGCGCAATGCGTACCTCGTATGGGGCATGCATAGGTGCTTCTTCTGTCCACTCGGGGACTGAGAATTCTGCAGGGACCCCAACTGATCGGAGAGCCTTGCCCTAACACGCCTATCGAGGCTAGAGTGGAGTCTTCAGATAGGCACGAGGGGATCTCGACAGGGGTCAGGGGTGACTTTTTTAGCCCCGAGAGTCCGTGGTAGGGTTTCGGAATGACATGTTCTCGCCTACGGAGTACGCTTAGGCACCGCCGTCTCACCGCCTTCGTATCTAGTAAGCAATGGCGTGCTCGCCACATCAAATGT
Source organism: Exophiala mesophila (assembly GCF_000836275.1). Classification (NCBI taxonomy): domain Eukaryota; kingdom Fungi; phylum Ascomycota; class Eurotiomycetes; order Chaetothyriales; family Herpotrichiellaceae; genus Exophiala; species Exophiala mesophila. The sequence continues at coordinate 3,913,654 of NW_015622505.1, forward strand.
TGTGATTGTTGCCAGCCTGGAAACAACCATTCGTAAACTGTCCTTTAACATGACGAATCTCTTCGGATGGGACTTCAGAGTCCCTATTTGAAACTCTACACGTAATATCGGATCACCATCCCCCTCGAACCTCGAACCTTTCGCTTCTTCTATCCTGCCATCTCTCCGCAAAACCCACAGATGACGGACATGATGGCTGCGAGTGATGCGGCATTGTCCAAAAGTCCGTGTCGGGGAAGGATTCTGCCATGGACCCTTGCGCCCCTCTTGCCATTCTGCCATTTTTCCCTTGTCGGGCACATACCAACACCTGTTCTCGTCCTCTGGCCTTTTATCATTCACCACTACGACTCTCCATATCAACTGACCAACCTTGCCCCACATACGCTTTACCATGATCAGTAAAATTGAGCCTGCCTGCATTTCCCATTGATGGGCTCAACCTAAGATGAGTCAAAGATTGCCTTGGTTCCAGTCTGACAGTGCCACCATCCCCGGTCACTATCAACGCCCGTGCCAGTGCCATTCCCACGTTTCCCTTTTTTTACTTTGCTTCCCACATTATATGACCTTCCCCTTATCCCACCATCAACTTGACCAAATCTCCCTTTCTGTCAAGCCGTTGTGAAAGACAATTGAGAGTTAACATCGTTTCCTCTCAAACAGTTTGTTTATTATTGATCTCACTCCAGACAAATCCCCTGCACCACCACCTCGAAAATGGGTTCCTACGATCCTTACCCTGCCTCTCCTCCCATCTCGCCGCCCAATGGCTTGGACGGACAGAGCAATGACTTCTCAACGCCGCTCTTTCCTCAAAAACCAAATATTCTTTTTATCATGGCGGATCAGCTGGCTGCACCGTTGCTCAAAATGCATAACCCAAATTCGCGAATCAAGACGCCCAATCTAGACAGTTTGGCAGAGCGGTCAGTCGTATTTGATTCGGCCTACTGCAACTCCCCACTTTGCGCGCCCTCGCGCATGTGCCTTATCTCTGGCCAGCTGCCCTCCAAAATTGGGTCATATGACAATGCCTCTTCCATCAGCTCCGACACTCCGACCTATGCACATTACCTTAGAGCCGCCGGCTACGAGACGACCCTTGCCGGGAAAATGCACTTTATCGGAGATCAGCTACATGGTTACGAGAACCGTCTGACCGCAGATATTTATCCCGGAGACTACGGCTGGGCCGTCAACTGGGACGATCCAGACCGCAGACTGGAATGGTATCACAACAGCAGCTCCATCCTGCAGGCAGGTCCCTGCGTGCGCACCAATCAACTCGATTATGACGAGGAAGTTTTGTACAAATCCAAACAGTACATCTATGACTATGCCAGATCCGGTGACGACCGTCGTCCCTTTGCCTTGACCGTCTCATTCACACATCCACATGATCCATATGCCATTGAAGACAAGTATTGGGATCGCTATGAGGATGTTGAAATTGACCTGCCCCAAGTCAACATCAACAAAGAGGACCAAGACCCTCACAGCAAGCGACTCCAACATGTCTGCGATCTGGAAGACTATCAGTTCACCGATGAACAGATCAAACGAGCCAGACGTGCGTACTACGGGGCCGTGAGTTACATTGACGACAATATTGGAGAGCTTCTCTCGGTGCTGAAGAAATGTGGTTTGGACGACAACACAATCATTATCTTCTCTGGTGATCATGGCGACATGTTGGGCGAACGCAACCTCTGGTACAAGATGTCTTATTTCGAGAATTCGGTCCGAGTACCAATGTTGATCAGCCATCCCAAACAATTCACCCCTCATCATGTGTCCCAGAACGTTTCCACACTGGACTTGATGCCCACACTTGTCGACCTCATTGGCTCGAAACTGGTGCCTGGCCTACCCATGGATGGAAAATCCCTCATCCCCCATCTGTATGGCATGGGTGGCCATGACACTGTCTTTGCAGAGTACATGGGTGAAGGCACTGTTGCCCCGCTGATGATGATTCGACGTGGTGATTGGAAGTACATTACATGCCCGATTGATCCTCCTCAACTCTTCAATCTTCGCAATGATCCTTTGGAAATCACCAACCTCACTTCGAGCACCGATCCCGCAATCCAGTCGGTCTTCAAAGCTTTCGAGGCTGAAGCCAACGCCAAATGGGATTTCAAAGCCATCACGGCCGATGTCTTGGCCCAGCAACGTCGTCGCCGCCTGGTCTGGTCCGCCCTGACCAAAGGTCGCTTCGAAAGCTGGGACTGGAAAGGTCTTGAAGATGGCCGCGAGAAGTATATTCGAAGCACCATGCCCTTGGATGAACTCGAGCGCAAGGCTAGGTACCCGGTCCATTCCACCGTTCCTACCCAATTTATGGTCAACAACAAAGCACAGCTGGCGATCCGCCAGCCTCCTCATCTCGCTGAAATTGCGACTGATCCCGTGCACTTTCGTTGAGCAGCAGCATGCATCAACTTCTGTTTTCTCTTTCATTTTTGCCAAATTATTGCACGCCGCCGTTGACTCTGGCCTGGCCCATGGCTTTGCCTATCGTTAATGTAAGGATGACTATGGTTTTAAACTCACTGGTTTACAGCGACGGCGTTCTGGAGTTTCTCATTTAGCAGGTTTAGAAAATAGCAAAAACCAGGAGAATATTCAATGATTCGGTCCTCGAAGCCACATCCTCCAGGAGACGATGGTGGTTGCGAGATGACCGTCTCACCTTTCCTCAGACGTTGATCATCTTGCAAGTCAGCGAGTGGTGCATTCCATTTTTCTGTTCACGGTCTTGACACTAGTCTCTAAAATGAGTCATGATTCACTTTTATACAAACAGATAACACGCACTACATTTTCCCATGGTCTCCGCCTGATGTCTGACAATCGAGTCATCAGGGTCTGACCATCTTCAACTTGATCGCCACCCAAGTTGCAACATATCGCTAAATCGGGAGATACAATCCAGAGGTTATTTTTCCCCCGCAATTTCCTCTTCTCCATAATAGTGATGTGATTACCGCACGTCAAGCCTTGCATAATCTGAGATCACCTATGATAAGGCCACATGCACGCCAGCGTTTGCCAACCAACATCCGATAGCATGGCCGCTTCTGGAAAATTTGTCCATTTGCCGCCGCCTTGAATGTCAGAACTGTCGAAATGGACGCTTGGCGCACTGCATGCACGTCTGTCACATGCATGCAGCGTTGCATAATCGCTGCTTTCGCTACTCATTTGGCGAAGTGCAGCTCGTAGAAGAGCCATTTCCTGGCGTTGACTTGTTGAGGGGTAAGACCCGGCCAGCCGTAAGTCAGAGGGGAAAAGAAATAAAACCCGTACAAGACGACGCTGAGAATGACAATCGTGGCGATCCAGGTGCCGAGGAGACTGCCCTTGCCTTTATGGAAGGCTCGTCTTGCCTTCTCAGGCAATTTGCTCGCTGCTTTGTCCTTCTTTGCATTGATCGAGGCGGCTGTTTCCTCGTCAAGCTGAGGATCCACGCTGAAAATGAATTCGACAAGAGCACCAGTGACGAGGCACGAGGCAAGATGTGCCGGAAGGTAATGATGCAAGAAAAGCTGACGACCCATCAAATAGAAGGGGAAATAGTGTGCTGCCCAGCAGATAAAGAAGAAGCCAGTGCTGTTGTACAACCGCGAGCGAGTTCCTAGCAAAAGAAAATTAGTAAGAGGGTTGTCTGGGTGAAAGATCAACTTACGGCGGTCTAGAGCATCAACTCCACGTCTCAGGCTCAATTGATCCGCCCCCAGAACACCGGCAAGAACGGCGAGAAGAGCGGAGGTGATCCAATATCCAATAGGGTTCCCCAGGAAGTAGATTTGCTGTTTCGTGCTTTCTTGGGTCCAGAAGCTCACTCCGCGAAGCAAGAAGGGCCACTCGAAAGGCTGTGAGGCGTACGGGTGACTGGCGGTCAAGGCATTGTTATGAAAGAACATGGCGCGTTGAAGCTCAAAGTACTTGACCAGGAACGGAAGCGTCTTGATCTTCTTGGCCTCTTTGTGCAGACGAGGCGAATCTGCAGGAATGCTGGGGATGTCGTCAACATACCAGATGTTGCTTGACTGTTGTGAATTCTTGTTTCCGTTGATCTCGGCTTGCTTGAACGCCCATTCTGGAAGGGGAGAGGTGTGGGTCCACATGGCCACCTTGCTTGGAAAGTGAATCAACTTGAACTGGCCCGACTTGGACTTGAATGGCGCCGCCTTCTTTCCTTGTTCGAGTTTGATCTCAAACAGAGTGTCATTGTGCCGACGGGCCGCAGCATCATCGATGGAGACGGTGGTAAACTCTTGGTTTGTGGGAAACCCTGGCGAGGCAACGTCATGAGTCAGGAGCATGGTATTGGTGACAACATGTCGAAGTTTGACCACGTCGCCGTTTTTGACGGGAGTCCCGAATACTGTCTCGTCAGGGAGCGGAGTGTTGGGAAGAATCTGCCATTCATTGTTGGTGTCGTTGAAAGGATAGCCCGTGACCTGTTGACCTTGGCTTGAGATACGGCCATCATCATATCTGAGAGGATATTTGTCGGGGTGACTATGGAGATAGGTCTTTGTATCCTTGTGACGTAGAACAATGTTGTCGCCATAAAGAATATCAATAGAGGCTTGATGCATGAGGTTATCGCTCAGAGTTTCCTGGAACTCGGGGGTCATGAAGTCGTCTCCGGGACCTGAACGAGTCAAGACTGCAAAGTGTACCTGGAACCAGAAGAGGTAGAAGAAAAAGGGGATGATGATCAGGCCAACGGCGCGAGCAGCAAAGTGTTTGCCGAAGGTAACCAGGTCAATGGCACCACCTTTGCGATCGACGTTGAGCAAGTCCCACAGGTCAATGAGGACGGCCCAGCCGATGGTGACAAATATAAAGGTACCAACGTACTTGGTTGAGATGACACAGCTCATATTGAAGCCGGTCAACAGCAACCACTTCCACCATTTGCGTCCAAAGGGTTCATGTCGCTGCTTATAGAACCTGATGTAGGAGTATACACTCAAAGACATGAAAAAGACCAGAGTAGCGTCAAGCAGGATCAAGCGAGTTTGGCCAACGTGAGAGTTGTCAAATAGGATCAAGCCCGAGGCCAAAATGCAGGCGGGCAAGGAGTAGCCTGATTCCCACATGATCATGTACACCACGACGACGGTGAGTGCGCCGAGGAAGGCCGGGACGGAGCGAAAAGCAACATAGTCGACGTTGTTAGCGATATATGACTCGCCGATATTGTCGAAGAGGAAGTGGCCATCATAGCCGACGACCCAGCCGATAAAGGCAAAGAGCAGCTTGCCGAAAGGAGGGTGGACATCGAAGAAGTAGGTACGTTGCAGGTAATACGAAGCAAACTAGACAGATGAGAATGGGTGATGTGAAGGGGCGAGGATGTCAAGCATACCTTTCCAAAGTGTACTTCGTCAAAGACCACCTCGTCAGGATGGCTAATGCCAATGAACCTGGTGACGAAGGCGAGAATGGTGATGACAGCAAGGGCAATCTTGTAATCCAAGTCTTTTGGAGCCTGTTCCTCCTGGATTTGTCGATACTTGATGTCCAAGAATTCGTCTGAGGATTTGGAGCCATTAGCAAGGCCCTTGGACTTTTCCTTGCCCGGCCGTTGGCGGAGGGATGAGTTGGGGGTAGACATGGTGAGCAGACGCAGGAGAGGGGAACAAGACTGGGCTGCGCAGTCGACCTCAATCCGAGAGTGTGGCCAGTCACTGAGGTGTGTTCTGGGTGCTATAAGGTTGAAGAGGTGTTGGAAATAAATGAGGGTTGAAGAAGAGAAAAGAACCTTGAAGTAAAGGTACAAATGGTAGGTTTGACAAAGGGAAGGATGACTTTTCGGAGGCAGGCTGCGCTGCGTCCTGACAACGACTTTTTACAGAGCAGAGCAAGGACGCATGTGTGAACGTGTCCTGACTGTCGCTATTCAGGGACGCGACAACCCACTGCTGTCATTACCTGTTTAGGCATGGCCTCCCTCCCTTAGCCTCCGTGCCTCGTAACTCCTCCTACGAGTAGAAACCTATGGAGGACAGTACGGGTGAAAGCCTTGCTGGTATGACCTGGAGGGAGGCGATAATTTTGGGGGTGGGCAAATGACCCCGCAAAAGGCACTCGCCCCCCTTTGGAAGCCCCCTTCTCACTCACATCTTTTCTCACATACCACATACTGGAATAGAGATCATTAAATGCCTCGGTGTTGGATAAACAGCAAAACTATTTAATTCAGTAGGTAAACCAGATGGCTTCCACGGGTCACTTCAGGCCACATTTGGACGCAATACATCAATTCTGTTCAACAGACCTCGACCCCTTTCCAGGTCGCCTACCACCGTTGCCAGCGGCCCCCTCAGTCATTTCTATCATAAATACTCAGGGTTTCCAATTCCCGCTGGACAAGTCGCTCGAATTCGTCTCGCTCCATCCCAGCACTTTTGGCCAAGCGATACATGCTTTTGACGGTGCTTCCAATATGCTGTCGGATTCCAATATCAGAGGCTCCCAGTCGCTCAGCGTGTTCTTCGAGACGAGCGATCGTGTCTGAACCCCTTGAGGACGGAGACGATGGTATAGGTTGATTGACCTGCACATAATCTTCTGGGTCGTGTCTGTCCAGGCCGCTAGGATATGCTGCACCATGAAGGCCTCCCTGGGTCTCGAGTTGCCGCGAGAGGAAGCTCTCAAGGGCGTTGCCGTTCAGACTCGACTCGGTGGCACCTTGTACGTCCTCGTCGGGATCATGTGCATCAACTGCGGGTTGGACACTGCCATAACGATTGTAATAGTCGTCCTCGGAAGCGGCAGTCTGTCCAGTCGGCTCGATCGAGCCTTGCCGGGCAGGTGTTCTGCCTTCAGACTTGTCGTACATGGCCCAATAGTCATCTTCATCGGTTGTCTGCTGGACTCCCAGATTCCTGCGTGCTGCCGTCTGTGCCGCACTCGCTCTATCCGCGTCTCTGATAGCCTCGTCCACAAGTCTTGCTCGTGAGCTTTCGTTAGCCTCAGAAATCGATCGTGACCATGTGCTATCACTCTGTAGTTCGTGGCTAAAAGGGAAAAGCTCGCTGACCCTCCATCCATTGCCGTCCTCGCCTCCCGTGCACCAAAGGTACAGCACGGTAAAGGGCCAGTCTTGAAGGGATACCTGGGCTTTCAATGTCTCTTCGTCGAATCTCTTGTATGTGATGGGTGCTACCTCGCCCACTTCAATCTCTCCTGATGCGGGATGTGGTTCAAAAACGGTATTCTCAATGGTGTCCTTCAGTGCGTCTCCCTTTTCGACATCCCATGTCAACAGAGGAGACCAGTTGTCTCGAGAAGCCCCCGAAGTGTTCAGGTTCAGACGCTGCCTTAGGATCGGTGACAAGAGGGGCAGGAGAGCCGGTGGCGGCCTTGGAGATGCGAAGGAAGTAGGGAGACATGCGAGTAAAGGAGGAAGTAGTGATAGAGGATCTGGGGGAGGGATCAACTCAACCATGGTGGCTCTGCGAGACACAGCACGGCCGTGATGTCGATCTCAGTCTCTGGTCGTACCACCTAGTCCGTCCGTGATGTGATTGCCGATGTCGCATGCAGGTAAATACAACGCTCTGCTCGCAATATCGAGCTGTTGGGATTATTAAATTGACACAGAAAACATGAAAACACGCTGGACTCGTCAGCACAGGTGAGGCGAGTGTGAACGTGAAAGGGCGAGAGCCAATGGAGAACGCAGACAAGGACAATGATTCAAACCAGGTGTGTTTTGAAGGAATGGGGGCTTCACATGAAGTCAACAGAAGTCCAAGGACTCGACATATGGACCTTGCACAGAAACGGAGCCTGTAGGGAGTCCCATCCTCTAGTGAGGTGTGTGTAAATGTTGGTGCAAACCATGTGCTGAGCCTCGTCTAATCCTGTTTCTCCCGTGGGAGACAATTAAATCTCCATTCGACCGATCGGCTTTGGACAGGTCGAGGCCGAGATCTCACAACGGGCATGACAGGCTGCGATCTGTTATTGGCCGAGCTTCAGGCGCCCGCTACCAACCTGCCCGCAAGTTGGAGCATTCCTCACGGAATAATAGTGAAATAAGCCTTTCGTCATAGGCAGGATAGGTACAGCCAGATGCCAATGCTAGGCGCGCTAGGTACACACTCCGCGCGAAGCCACGGAGCAAAAACCCGTCCCAGATGAGAGCCATCGGTGTCCGTCCGGGCTTTTTGGGTTGATCAACCGGCAAGATTGGAAAGAGACATTTGCATGCCTCGATCTGCGTGGCACTGCAACAACATAATGAGCATGCCTAAGCGCCTAGATTACTAGGTACATACGGATTACAGGCTTAGGCAGAGTTCAGCTTGCTGAAACCACCGCCTAAATACGTCATTATTACCTACCTACCTACCTTAACTTTTAAAGTATCAAGGCCCCTCGGGCTTTGCAATAATAATTAATGTGCTTATACTGTAGGTACAATCTGCTCACTTCAAGATCAGCTGCACCCGCCCCGGGCCTTTTATTAGGCCCTCGGGCCCCTCGGGCTCTTCCCCGCCTCGCCATAACCTTCTCTTTCGAGACATCGTAAACACCAGTCGTTCCTGCTCACCGACATCGAGACAAGGGCCATCTAAGTAGTACATCATCGCAGAAATTGGGTCTACTGGACAACTCTCGAGGCAAACTCGCTGTCAGGTCAAGTATACAGGCGTGTGAATGGTCAAAGCTGCCAGTGTGTCACCCAACAGGTTATATCGAGACATGCCCACCCGGCCTCCCACTCCAACCTCACCGCTCCATGCCATTCATATATGATATCCGTCAACTATTCTCCCGCCTAGACTTATGTTGAATCAAGCTCACTGGCAGCCCTAAAACAAAATGGGTCGCTCGACAGTGAGTGCCTTCATTCAGCACGGCATCGCAGATTCAAGTCACAGAGAACAGCATCAAGAATCAAGGTCGAATCCGATGTCAGACGAGGATGACTCTGAGGCAACCGAGATCGTCGCCGTGATCCCGGGCGACGGTCCTGAGGCCATCACAATGCAAGAGATTGAACGACGCCTAGTACGCAAGGTTGATGTCCGCCTGTGCACCATCGCTGGCATATTGTGCAGCCTGAATCTCCTCGACAGTGGTATTATTTCTTCCGCCGCTGTTACAAGCATGCCCTCCGACCTCGATTTGCACGGAGACCGCTATTCAGTCTCTATATTCATCTTCACGATCGCCTCAGTATGTTTCCAACTACCCATGACCGTCACAATGCGTGTCGTCGGTCCTCGAATCTTCTTCGCCACCGTCACCTGCGTGTTTGGTATCATCACCATATGCACTGCTGCCATTACCTCCTGGCGACAAATGATTGCTCTCCGAGTCCTCCTCGGAATTTCCATGTCAGGCATATTTCCTGGGCTGTCATATCTTGTCTCAACTTGGTATACTCGCAAGGAACAGCAGCTCCGTTTCGCACTTCTCCAGTCAGCCGAAGTCACCATTGTGGCCACAGGATCAATCATCAACTACGCCCTCAACCAACTTGACCATCGCCAGGGGCTCCGAGGTTGGCAGTGGATGTATCTAGTCCAGGGTAGCATCACCATAACTTTGGGCATTCTCACCTATTTCTGGATGGTCGACTTTCCCGACCAGGCAGAACATTCCTTCCGTTTCATCACTCTGGAAGAAAAAACGCTCGCCATTTCTCGCATTAACAATGACCGCCGTGACGGCAGCAAGCCAGAACCTTTCAAATTAAAAGCAATCATGCTTCCCTTTCTCGACCCTAAACTCTACGCTTTCAGCACCCTTTTCTTTCTTCTGAATCTCGTTTCAACCGCCCTGTCCTACTTTCTCCCAATCATTCTCCAATCAGGTATGGGGTTCACAAGCAACCGCGCCATTCTCCTATCCTCGCCACCTTACTATTACGCCGTGATTCCCGCTCTTATTACTTCATATGTTTCCGACCACTACCGTCTACGCTCGCCCATCATCATATTCAACGCCGCGACTCTGATCGCCGGTTTTGTCATGTTAGGCTTCTCCACCCAGGTCGCCGTCCGCTACGTTGGCACTTTTCTTGCCACGGGAGCCTATGTTTCCAATTGGGCTGCGCTGAACGCCTACCAAGCCAACAACATCGTTGGTCACTGGAAACGTGCCACCGTTGCTGCCGCGGTTTCTGCTTGCAATAGTCTGGGTGGCGTTGCGGGGAGTTACATTGTCAGACAGAATGAGGCTCCAAAGTATCTCACCGCAATCTGGATCAGTATTGGTAGTCATCTTGTCATGATTGGAGTGGTTCTGCTTTGCACCATCTGGTTTTGGTACATGAATAGCGGGGCAAAGAAGGGCATCCGTTTGATAGAAGGCACCGCTGCTTTTAGGTACACATATTGACACAGTATCACCAACATTAGGAATTTTTCAACGCTAGACACGCAAGTCGACTGGCTTCCCGACTTTTCTATCTCATGTACTAACTTCAGATTCTCCATATGACGCCCGCAGCGTAGTGTCAGAAATTCAACTCCTTGATCTCTAATAAATATATCCGATCGTAAGCGACATCCGAACAGACCAAATTTTTCTAGGCGACTTCTACCTGCAAGTGATTGAGGCATTCCAGTTTCGGAGGTTCTTTTTTGGCAAACCATGTGTATATGTGAAAGATGTTTCACAAGGCAGCACTCTTCACCTGACCCTGCCATATCATGTATCGTCCAGCCAAATGCCATCCAGCACGGTACGAGGAGGACCTCATTCTTCGTGATCCCGAGTATAGACCGACCTCTGGCGCCACGCAGCACCGTAACGGTAGACAAGAAGTGGTATTGGCGCAACAGCCATGCTCATTGCCGCGAAGATCGTAAAAGCCCAACCGTACCCAAATCTGTCGACTAGTGGCTGAGTTGCCAACGGAAGGAAGGTGCCCATCAGACACCGTGTGACAATGATAGCCGTCATCGCGGATGCCGAGTACAGGTGGAAAGCATCGACCACGTACGCGAAGACTGGAAGCATGCCGAGCATCATGACTGATCCCAGGAGAGCGATGGTCAAGACGAGGAATGGCAAGGGGAGCTCTTCTTCCGATGCCCACCCATAGGCCAGAACAACGAATGGGATAGCAAACCCGCCAACGATCGTAAATGGTAGTCGATACTCTGGCTGGCCGACTCCCTTGTGGCGAGTGCGCAGCCAAATGTAAACTCTATCCAGTGCTCGATTTAGCAATAGGATGCTAGGTGCAGAGCCCACGCTGAAAAAGACAAAAATGGACCCTGTCTGGGCCGGAGTTAGGCCATATCGCTCTTGAAGGATGTCCGGCAGACATGTGTTGATGGTGTAAAAGTAAGTGAACAGCAAAGAGCTGAACAATGACAAGACTTGCAGCACACCAGAGTTGAAGAGAACCAGGACCGGTCGAGCAATTGCGTTCCAGAACTTAGCGACCTCGGAACCCTCCTGTGTATCCAAGACCGAATGCAGGTCTAGATTGCCAGTCTCCTTTCGCAATCTAGCCGTTCTTCGGGCCAGGATGGTGACGGGATAGGTTTCTCGGAAGAAGGTCAGGAAGAGGACTTCAGCCAGTCCAGACAGTGCGACACTCATCCACATCACTGATCTCCATCCGAGGGTTTCCGCGATCGCTCCAGCGATGGCTGGTCCAATGGCGCCACCCATGATGGGAGCCAGCACGATCAGACTCATGGCAGTTCCCCGCTGTTCGGCAACGAAAAGATCTCCGATAATGGCGGGATTCAATACATTCGAGGCAACGGCCACACCTGTAAGAACTCTGGCAAAAATAAACAGGGTGGCGTTTTGGCAGAGTGCTGCCAGGATCGTGGCTGACGTGAATAGGACATTGCACACATTGATGACAGCATAACGGCCGAAAATCTCTGAAAATGGGGCGATTAGAAGCGGACCAGCAGCTTCACCCAATTCCCAGATAGTAACAAGAAGAACACTGGCCGTCTTTTGATTTCCGGAGTCGCCGTCGCTCAGATCCGCTACAATTCGAGTAGCGATGGGGACGACTGATATACATGTGAACGTACTGCAGAGACAATGTTAATTGGACTGTCCTCGAGTAGAAAAAGAGACGAATGTTACGTACACTGTGAACGACGTGAAGGCGAGTAAAGTGACGATTGACCACTTGTAAGCGTTTGGCCACTCTCGAGGATTATCCAGATCCCCGCGGGAATCGAAATCGACAGCATTACTATCCTTCCTCGAGTCTGGAGGGTGTTCAAGGCTTTCGTCTCGGAGGAGAGGTACTGTTTCGTCCATCGTGGTCTAGATGTGTATCATTGTGGATGTAGTCAGCAGAATCGACAAAACTCCAAGATGGAGGTTGTAGTGTGAGCGATGTGGAGACTTTTGGATTTTGGGATTATAAAAGCCGATGTTAAAGTGGCCAAGAAGAGTCTCCTCAGTGTATATGGATCTAGATATATAATGAATCCTCTGTGTCCACTAGGCACTTATGTTGAATGATCTTTTGTCAGCAAGTGCTATTTCTTTTTAGCTAATACCGATCCTGATATTTCCCTATCATTCCAGTTCATGATTGCGCCTTTTGTCCTTCATAGGGCGCGATTCCGCTATTGAACCACTTTAAACTCCACCGTATTCCATATCGCCAAGGGTACGTCGAACAAACAAAACAAATAGCGCAACCACGTGGACTCACGTGCACGACGTACTACCGTGAGTACTCCGTATATGTCCTTGTACTGCGTAGTCGCGGCCTGGCAGCCAGGCTCACCACCACAACAGTCAAGGCACCCGGCCATACCTAGGGACCCTGCTCCTCCGCATTGGCATTGAATGCTGTTTGATCTTATCTGGTACACTTAATTAACACCTGCCTGAACTCTGTCTCCAAGGCTACTCGATTCTCCTCAAAGTCGACATCAGTCTGTCCAACCTCACTCAATCCTGCCCTCTGCCGCAAGGATGGATTTGGACTCCCCATGGGGTGGTAAGATCATTCGTCCATAACTGTCACCAGATGTTGACCAATATGCCTCAGATGTCCCATCGCAGTCCCAGTCGGACGCTCCTCGAGAATCGGGCGCCACTCCCAGTTCGGACAATCAAAGCAGTATGTTATCATTCGAGTTGTGACAGGCGAATTGTTCTCATGGTTTTGCCAGGTCCCGCACCCTCGAAATCCACCCCCGGCGGCTCTCGGGCTTCTAGGAAGCAACCTGCGCGGAGGATCGAAGTGCAACCCACGAGGCTGGAAGCCGTCGATGATGCCCTCGACCCTCTAGGCCCCCTCGGTGCAGATCCGATTCCCGAGTCTTCCGCATCGACAGACCAGGCACCGACACCGCCGAAGAAAGAGGTCAATACAAGAGGGGCAAAGCCAGTTACTCCAGGGTATCCCCCATCTGATTACGGAGAGTCTGTTCTGCCAGTCGGCCGAGCAAAAGGTCCTCCTCCTGTACAACCGCAAGCTGGCGCAGCATCGCGACAAACACAACCCAGTGTCAGCGTTGAGCAGGCAGCCAAACCGACATTTGAAATCTATGTCGGCGACCCTCACAAGGTTGGCGATTTGACTAGCAGTCATATCGTCTACCAGGTGCGGACAAAGGTAAGAGGGTGGGGGAGGCTGCAATAGTACATGTGCTGACCTGTTTAAAAGACATCATCCAAGGCCTACAAAGTACCCGAATTCGCCGTTTCCAGAAGATACCGAGACTTCCTATGGCTATACAATTCCTTACATAATAACAACCCCGGCGTGGTGGTTCCACCGCCGCCGGAAAAGCAGGCTGTCGGTCGCTTCGATACCAATTTTGTGGAGTCAAGACGGCAAGCTTTGGAAAGGATGCTGAATAAAATTGCTGGACACCCTATCTTGCACCATGACGCCGACCTCAAGATTTTCCTCGAGAGCGAGGCATTCAACCTTGACATCAAGAACAAGGAAAATCGCGAACCTGATCTAGGACAGAGCAAGGGGGTTTTCAGCTCTTTTGGTATCAACGTCGGCGGGTCGAGTGGGAAATTTGTCGAGCATGATGATTGGTTTCATGACCGGAAGATCTATTTGGATGCTCTAGAAAACCAGCTCAAATCGTTGATGAAGGCCATTGATACGGTTGTGGCGCAACGAAAGGGGCTTGCTGACGCCGCGGGAGATTTTGCAGCGTCGTTGAGCAGTTTGGCCCATGTGGAGCTGTCCCCTTTCTTCTCCGGACCGTTACAAAGCTTGTCCGATGTGCAAGTGCGGATACGGGAGCTCTATGAGAGACAAGCTCAGCAAGACATTCTGACCTTGGGCATCACCATCGACGAATACATCCGATTGATTGGCAGCGTTAAGCAGGCATTTGCGCAGCGGCAGAAGGCGTTCCACGCGTGGCACGCGGCAGAGAGCGAATTGGCTAAACGAAGAAGTACCCACGATAAACTTATGCGACAAGGCAAGAGTCAACAAGACAAGTTGAATGAAGTTGGCGCCGGCGTTAGTGACGCGGAGAAAAAGGCACATCAAGCTCGACTCTTATTCGAGGACATGGGTCGACTGATGCGAGGAGAGCTCGAACGTTTTGAGCGCGAGAAGGTAGAGGATTTCAAAAGCGGAGTCGAAACATTTTTGGAGGGCGCAGTAGAAGCGCAGAAGGAGGTGAGTTGCTGGCATGAGTCTTCGAGACGAATTAACACTGATTCATTGCATCTAGCTGATTGAGCTGTGGGAAACATTTTTACTTCAGATGGACGCCGAGGAGGAGGCCATCTCTAAAGCTTCATTACCAGCTCCACGAGAACCCGCGGGCTTGGGAGGTTCGTCGACAGACGCATCGAACGAACCCGGTGACCAGCCTGCTGCGTCCGCAACCGATGTTGCCCTTGAACAAGATGCCTAGAGTTGAAGGAGGCCTCAATATCTTCTCCATCCCTCCATGTTATTAAAGCTTGTCAAAAGACTTGCAAGGCAACCAGACAACTTTTTACGGAGCTCCTGACTGTAAGGAGCTTTTTCATGATCTTTCTGGAATGGTTAGGAGCCACGGTGAAGGCTTGAACAATAGGAAAGAGTGCATATCAAGATAATCTGCCAGCGTCTCTGCTGCGGCTTGAGGTTCTTGCTCCTGTTCTTTCCTCCTTCTCTGCTTTCATGTGTGTGGTGAAGCCTGGAGCCTGAATACTCTTGGCTTGTCGCACGTTTTATCACCTTGCCCTCATTTCACCATCGATCTGATATCTTTACCAGCCACTCGCACAGATCTAATTCCAGTCTTCAATCCGGCAAATCTGCCTATTGCGGTACCTGATGCTGAATTTCACTTCACTGCTCATCACTAGCGGCTTTCACGTTGTTGGTTAGTATGTGATCATTGTTCATGATGCTGATAACCACGTCTTGTGCATCTGATCTTTCTGTGTGCTAGCGCTATTATGGTCCCCTTCTTTTTCATCTTCTTCTCACACAATTGACCTCGAAGATTCCAACCACTGAGACTACCTTGATGGCACGACAGAATTGTGACGAACTAACAACAGCTATTGAAGCCAGCAAGCGAGGTCCCTGATACATTGCTCTCCTGCTACTCCAGAAGTTGTTCATTTGTCAACCCACAAGCAAGATTTTCTTCACCCGCGCTTCCTCCTCACTGTTGTTCCTTCCTCTCTTTCTTCCCAACGCCTGGCCGATCACACAATCAAACAGTCCCTTGCGTCGACAACCAGAGACTCTCCTAATCAAAATCACCAGGCCGCGATCACGGATCTTTCACGATCTCACGGGCTGTGACTGTCACCCACTTTCATTAAGATCGACACGCCCTATCTCTATCTCAGAGCTCCAGGCCTTCGTCTCCCCTCTCACCCGAGAGATTGGACACTCGCTTTCTTGCTCAACAGACAAACGTCCACACTTTGGTCTCCCTCTACTTGTCACCGCGAGGGCCAAGTGATCGTCCCTACACCAGAAGGTTCGCTTTAGCTAAGACAACAATCTCGCGAGACTGGTATTGATATTTAGCCGACTTCTCACTCAAAGAGAGATCGCTACCACAATCAACACTATGGATTCTCGCGTCCTAGTCCTACCGTGCAGTACAAAGGTGTCGCTGTCGACTCCAGAGACACTTTTCGCATCGGCCATCGCTACAATCACTGTTTCAGATCAGTTGGTTCAGTGTGCCCACTACGGAGCCAATCTTTGCGACAATACGCGTGCTGTCCTCCCAATTGCCATGGATCCGTCCTCAGCATCCTCTCCAGCCGCGATGACAAGCCTACCATTTGGACCCACACTTACCACTGTCTTCACCACCGCGGACCCACCGACCTTCACATTGACGCCTTCGGCATCCATTGCCATGACGATGTCGGTGTTGACCTCTACCCCCGCCGCGTCGACCTCTATGCTGCCTAACCCAACTTCGGAAGACGAAGATTCTACTGGCGATGACGACGAAGGCGGTGTGCATCCTACTCAAGGATCGGTGGTAGTGTACATCACTATGGGTGTTTTTATCGCATTTGGAATCGCTTGTGGCTTGGTCACCAACCAGACAGTCGTTATCTGGTTCATGAAACAGGTGGAACGGGCTAAGGCGGCGTATGCGCCGCCTTCGACGGCAAGAACGGCAAGCGAGCTGACCTAGGTCCAGAGACAAGAAAAGAAGAATGCTGTGCTTTGCAAAGATGATGACATGCCATGATTGAATGTTCAGAGTACGGATAATGACCAAGGGAGGCGAGTTTGGTGAAGGCCTGGGTAGGGTGAGGGCCTAGGGGATGGAAAGGTCTTCACTGTTCACTGTTTTTAGACATTCAAGGCGTTACATAGAAAGGACGAGTCACGTGCAACAGAGGCAGCACAAAGTAATGTTTAATAAATTCGTTTTCACGACATTTCTCATTCTTGTTTCTATTTAGATTGGGATTCGTGCCAACTCTGAGGTCGTTGTTCTTCTTCAGGTTGCTCTTCGTGTCAACTATACCAATCTTGTTATTCTTGAGGCTGGAATTCGCGTCAACTCTAACATTCTTGTTTTTCTCTGGGTTGGGATTCGTATTACCTCTGCCATTCTTAGTTTGATCTAGATTGGAATTTCGGGCCAACTCTACCTTTCCTGTTCTTCTTCAGGTTGGGATTTGTGCCAGTTCTAAGGGTCGTTGATCAGGTGGGGACAGTCCATGGCTGCAACTGTCCTGTCATTCTGTTTGCTTTGTGCACATCAGAGACGCAATCAGTCGAATTGAAAACACATCCGCACTCTAGAACGATATAAGGTTCTCGCATCCAGAGATTTGGTACGCTGGGAGGGGCAAATATCCTACGGATGGCTATAAACCACCAGCTGTGGCGTGCGTGCCATGAAAGTTGTACTGTATTCTGTTTGCCATCACGGTAAGAGACACGAGCCGCCATGCCACGTCGTCTCCCATCGAATAAACACACCTTTCTCTACTCGCTTACTCTCGGAACAAAGTCCGGCTGTCATGGGAAGGTGCTTGGAAGAAGGATTGTGACTCTTCAAGTTTGCCCCATCGCAGCCGCTCGCATGACCTGTTCAACCAAATAAATCAATGGAGCCTCTGGTCACGTTGTATGTCGTATTTCGTTCGTCGACCACCACCATCATCTAGCCTACACAGTGCTCACCTTGTCCTCGGTTTCGAGAGTGCCACGGCATGGAGTGTTGCCATGAGGACAAAGGGCACGTTGCAGAAAAATCCTCGGATCGGTTTCATCTGCTGCCGTTTGGATCGAAAAGATGTACCTAGTATTGTCGTCATTCTTCAGACCATGTTCTCATGTCACCAAAAGGTTTGTGTGGGTTTGCTGCTTCGTTCATCTAAGTTTGTGCTTTTTCTCACTCCTGTGACGACGCTGCTTCACGCCATCATTGCACATGCATCCCCAAGTGTTTGCCTCCATGTGTATAAGATCTTTGACCTCGTCTGAACCGTCCCATCGGCGTCTCAATTGGAACATTTGAACATTTCCATGAAAGCCAAGATCCTTGTCAACCCTCCGATAAACCAACAGATCCACGAGGTGGTAGAGACAATCTGATAATCATCCAGAACCTCAATTTGGATTCGACACTATGTGCGAGACTACACGACAACATAACCATTGCCCGACATATGGGTGCAAAGGGTCGCTTCTTGAAAGAGTGAGCCTATGCAAGCACTCCAAAAACAACAAACCCTGTGGTGGCCATCGCTTTCGAACCCTCTCAGGTATTGAGAAGGATTGTGCGATGCACAGACGTCAGAGAGTGGAGGGAAGGAGCGGAAGAGGAAATCCTGGATGGTGGGATTGATATATACGGGATAGTAAAGGTCAGGGGGAGACACTGCTGCTCATAATGCACGAGAGCCAGACAACCTGGGAAAAGACCCTAGTTATGGACGCTGAGATTGGAGCAAATATGGGGCTGGGGCTGGGGCTGTGACTCTGCTGGAAAGACTTTGGTGACATTGTATCCTCCAAGGTGCCGATGAATGAACATAAACATCAACGCTTGCTGATGAATGTTGTGCTTAATCGTTGCCACGCTGCTTCGACAGGGTCCGGGATAGCCACGTGTGAAATAAAGCCCTTGCCTCGAGGTCCATAACCCTTACTGTCATCTCTCAGCCGTGGGATCTCACCAAGAATCATATCAAGGAAGCGATCCTGGGCCCACAGCTCGGACGATGAGATGCCTGGAACGACAAACTCTGCGATCTCATTTCCCGGATTGGTGGGCGATCTGATGGTAGACATGACGGGTACAAATGTGGGAAAGCAAAGAAAGGATGGAGATGGTAAGACGTCGGCGTAGACTCTCTGGAAGGATGCCAAGGTACGCAAAGACATTGTAGGATCCTGGACAATGATGAAGGATCTAGAGGAGATCAAATGGTCATCCAATACCTTTCGAGTCTCGATTGCATTGGCTCCGCAGTTTGTTGATTTATCTTCAACGACTACCGTCACAACTCCATCAGCAATTAACTTGGTTAAACGTGGGTAAAATGTCCTGAGGATGCATTCAAGCACTCTCGCTTCAGGCTGTCCTTGGATCTGGTCTGTAATTCCAGCATAGCGGCCGCGGCGGACGGCCTCGTACAAGAGTGTTGTTGAGTGTCCGATGCCTCCACATAGCACGAGGGTCTTGGTGACGGTTGGCCTGTTTTCAATGGCAGTAAACACGCGGTCCGCAAGAGGTAAGATGGCACTGATGCAGAGAACCAGGACGTCCACTGGGGCGCAGGCTTCGAGAGATGATGCCTGAGAGCAGGCAAGGAAGTCGGCGATGGTGTTGATATCGGCGACGTTGTCAGACGTAAATGAGGCTGGGCCACCAGCGTGTTGCATTTTCCTGGCCACTGATGTCCAGACTAGCAAGGGAAGGCGAATACTGGTCCGGCACGGTTGGAAGCCTTGATAGAGAGATTCTGTTTGGGTTGAAGTGTCACTGATGCCACGTGATGAGAATGATGAGCAGGAAGTGGAAGGTGCAGGGATGTTGGACGTTGCTGCCTATTACAAGATTCGATCTGAGTGCTGAGGAAGGTACATGATGCCACCCAAAAGATACGCCTGGCGCGCTTGGGGAAGGTGCGAGTGCGAGGTTGCAAGTTCCAACAGCCACCAGAGCTTAGCAAAGCCTGGGCAGAGCGTATGCGAGCTTGTCTTGGTGCAAGGTTTGCTGGTCGCGCCTGCCTGTGGAGCTCTCTCTCCACTACCTTCATTCTCACTACGTACGAGTCTCTTCCAAAGTCCCTTTTACCTCTACGCACCCTGCCACCATCCTCTATCAAGGTCACTCTGGTTTCTGACTGTTCGTCGCCACCTTCTGTCCTTCCAAAAAACGCAGACTGATATCGGTAGTATCTCTCTTTTTGACAAGCCAAGCTCAGACCTAACCTGGCCCGATCGAATCTAATCCAGTTCTGACAATTGACAGACAGGTTATCCCAGCAGCATGTATGCAATGCAACCTCATACACTGCCTAGCCAAGCAAATACTAAAGCAATCTTCGACGAGCCTGACATAGCCCAAGAGTTTGCTTGCATCTTGGCATCCTTCGACTTTGAGTATTCTAGTCTATTCCTCCGGTCACCGATCTTCCCTTATCCTACACTCTATTGTCACCTTCTCACTTGGGAAGGGATCCGAATATCATACCAGAGCAAACCAACATCAGACCAGGCCTCCCTGCACAAGCTCACTAGATATCAAGAAATATCCACACCTCTTCAAAGCTCCCAAAGTTCCCATCCCAAACCCACAAACAGCTCCGGGTATCCACGTTGGCTAGAATCGATTATGCTGGCGTGGCTGGGCAAGGCTTCCTCGTCCTATTCGTTGTTCTTACCTCCTCCTTCCTTGCCACTACCTTGCTACACCCCATCCCACTCCCGGTGACGTCTTTGTCGAGGATGTTGATGCAACTATGCTGTTTTGTTGACGGCCGACTGGCAATTCTAGCATGCCCGCTCGATGATCGTCGTTCACCTGCTCTTGGTAGCTTGGTAGCACAAAAGCTACCCCGGTACGTCCGGTTAAAGGTGCGCGTGAAACGACAACAAGTGGAGGTTTGTGACATGTTGCCTGAGGTAGGAACTGTTTTCAAATGGACATCTGACCAACCGAGTTCTTGATCTTAATGATCGCCTGGCCCCAAGTCCCTCGTACGTTTGCTTCTACACTCTCGCTTCTGGGTACAGCAAATTCGACATGAAGGCCAATTTAACGAAGACTGCAGTCGCACTTCTTGCGACTGTACCACTCGCTCGTGCCATCACACCAGAGTATGTGCTTCCACAACCATTTGGTGTTGTACATCATGCTGAATTGAATCTAGACAGATGCTCGCTGCCCCTAGAAGAAGCACGGTCATCCCTAGTCCTTCTGGTGTAAGACATGATCTTCTTCCTTCGAATAACTCTTACTCATCTGCGCGGGACAGGATATCGGTGTGTTCTCATCCACCACATACGACTGGGACGAGCACAAAAGCTCGACTGTTTGGAATACTCTCAACTTGACCAGTGGGGAGATATCAACGCTCTTCAATGGGTCAGACATTTCTGAATTTCTTTTCGTGGGACCCAACGCTACCAGCATCCTCTACCTGAACGGTACCAACGAAGAAGAGGACGGAGGCGTAAGCCTGTATGCAGGTGATATTGATTCCTTTGATGAAGCGTAGGTCGACGACTCTGCATAGTCTTAGTCTCCAGCTCAAATTATCGCAGATACCTTGTTGCTTCCTTTCCCGCGCCTTATTCTGGCCTCAAAGCCACTACTACGTCCTCCGGGGACATCCACTTCGTTTTCAATGCCGAGGCGTACCCTAATGGGACCGCATACAATGAGGACTTAGCTGAGGAGCCTCGTAGCTCGGCAAGAGTCTACGATTCAATCTATGTGCGTCACTGGGATGTTTGGCGCTCTGAGCGAAGGAAGAATGTATTTTCCGGTGTTTTATCGGGTGGGGGCGACGGCTTTTCGCTCTCAGGAAATTTAACCAACCTGGTCACTGGTCTCGAAAGTGTCACCAAAGCTGAGAGCCCCAGTGTCTTTGGAGACGATTCCTCGGAGTATGATATATCGCCAGATGGTGCTTGGGTTGTCTTCAACACAAAGAACATCAACCTTCCCGAATCCAACTTTACTTCCTCTCAGATATATCTGGTACCATGCAACCGATCCAGCGAACCAGTACCAATCAATGCTATTGGCGTTCTTTCAACGCCTGCCGAAGTCGAGGGCGGGACCGCTGGGCCTACCTTCTCTCCTGATAGTAGTCGAATCGCCTACTTGCAGCAAGACGAGATCTTCTATGAATCTGACCGGTACAAAATCTACATCGCCGAAATTGCTGCTGATGATTTCAACATCACAGTCCTCGCAGAAGACTGGGACCGGAGCCCTGGTCACATCGTGTGGACTGAGGACGGCTCGTCACTTTTTGTGAGTGCAGCTGATCAAGGCACCACTCGAGTGTTTGAGATTCCCCTATCTGCAGGGCCCAGCTTTGTCCCAACAGCAATCTCTGGTAATGGCACGGTTGCAGACTTCGACCTTCTCCCTGATGGAAACATCTTGATCTCTGACAGCAAGATTTGGTCCTCCAGAGATGTCTATGTCATCTCACCGAATGGTACACTTGTGGCTGACCTACTTCGAGCCAACGAAATTGATGAAGGGCTTGCAGGGCTTGGACCACAAGATGTGACACAGATCTTTACTCAAGGTAGCATTGATACAGTCCAGTCCTGGGTGGTCACACCAACTGGGTTCGATCCAGAAAAGAGATACCCTCTCGCTTACATCGTGCACGGAGGCCCTCAGTCAGCTCACATGAACAGCTGGAGCACACGATGGAATTTCAAAGTTTGGGCCGACCAAGGTTACGTAGTCGTTGCACCAAACCCGGTAGGGTCGAACAGCTTCGGCGAGGCCTTCCAAGATGCCATCCAGAACAACTGGGGAACGTATCCCTACGAGGATCTCGTGGCTGTGTGGGAATACGTTGACGCCAATCTTTCCTTTGTCGACACCGATAATGGCATCGAGGCAGGTGCATCTTACGGTGGATTCATGACCAATTGGATTCAAGGCCACGACCTCGGACGCAAATTCAAGGCACTGGTTACGCATGATGGAGTCACCAACACCGTTGGAAACTATGCCACTGAGGAATTGTGGTTCATGCAGCGTGATGTGAGTCTTCTGGAGTTATCCACCCTGGGAGTGGAAGTCGTTGAATCAGCTAACCGTCATCCCCAGTTCAACGGAACTCTGTGGGATAATCGTGACAACTATGAAAGGTTCAACCCAATCAATCATATTGTGAATTGGTCCACTCCCCATTTCGTCATCCACAACGACCTTGACTTCCGTCTACCTGTCTCTGAAGGCATTTTCCTCTTCAACGTTTTGCAGGAGCGCGGCGTTCCTAGCCGATTCCTCAACTTCCCGGACGAGAATCACTGGTAAGTGCAGTATCCCAGTTGCGATGGAGCCAACGATAATATGATGGTTATGATTAATAAACATCAATAGGGTCCTCAACCGCGAGAATTCCCTCGTCTGGCATACCGAGATCTTTAACTGGATCAATTACTGGTCCGGAGTCAGCAACGCCACCTCTCCATGACGAGGTTATTTGCCGATGCAAACGATCACCGTGTCGATTGGTTTCTACCGATCTTAGATGATTTAGCAACATTAAAACCGAGAAGCCACCACGGCAGAGCTAATAATGAATAATACTGATGCCAATTGAGATCCAGTGCAGACCTCTGACCCTGTGCCACAGAGGACACGTTCCAACGAGATGCCCTCCATTATAGCGCAGTGGGTGTAGTGCCATCATAATATATCAATCTCCAAGTGCCTAGTAGTCTCGTTCCTGCACACAATGTCACCCTCGAGAAATAGACCAAATTTCTCTGGAGGTTGACAATTGAAATTGTCAACGCTAAACCCAGTTCGAGTGGTCTCACGACGCCACGGACCATAATTAAAAGAATAGCACCGAAGCCCCTTGCAATCTCAGAAAGATGTTGCACATTACTCATGTTACACGTAGAGTCGAATTGGTGATAGGGTTCTGTGAAATGAAGGGATCAGAAGGTAATACATATGTACGGGCCATCAACTGAGGGATCTATCCAAAACCTCCCCCACTCCATCCCTTCCATTGTCAGTCTTTGCGCAGTGGGAGGATGGAGCCGTTGGTCGCTCCCATCTTGGGATAATTCCCCCTGACACATTGCTCAAGTTGAGTCGTTGTCTTTGCAAAGATCGGTTCGAGCTTCAAATTCCAGAAATAACTTGCGGCTCCGGTGCAGATGATCAAGACGATGGTCGCCACCGCACATCGCAATGAATTTGGTACTGGGTACCGCGGTTCTTGATAGTATGCACCTTCTGGAGTTTGCTGGTAAGTCAACACCAAAGACTGTCCAACGTGCAGTATCCATGCGAAGACAGTACGCATGAACAGTCCATGGAGGAGATATATGGCGAAACTGACTTTGCCTAGCCAGGGAAGAGGTTTGCGACTCAGCGCCCACCGGGCATGAGGCGAGATGAGGACAGAAAATATCAGCAGAATTCCTCCGATCGAGCCGTAGAACCTATCGACGGCGTCGCCGACCTCAAGACCTAGTTTCTCGATCACAAAGACCTTCAGACCCCTGGACCATGCTGCGGACTCGGCATAGGAGCCAGGAAAGGACATGAACACCAATGCAATCAAGCCGAGTACCGGTGTCAACACTGGTGACACTTGTGTCAAGGATGAAGGTATTGTTGTGAGGCTAACCTCGCTGAGAATGATTCCAAAGAAACAACAGATTCCAGCCCACGGATCTCCAATGATGTGACTCCAGTTCATGGACCATATGGCAAGCAAGAAGAGAACCACACATCTCCATGCCGGCGTCATGCTGATCGTCAGAGACAGGGCACTGATGGTCATGACACTTCCTTGCAACAAATACACCATGGCCCATTGTGGTTGGTCATATGTGTTCTGATGGCCAAATAACCAGGTGGCTTGCAAGGCTGTCAAGAGGTCCTTGAATGCCAGTGTCCAGCTATCACTCATCTCCGGCGTGTTTACATTCAACCAGAAGGCGTCACTTGACCTTGAAATCTGGTAGAATCCGAGATTACAGACCAGCCAGCTGATCACAGTTGCAACCGCGGCTGGAAGCACAAGACGGAATATCCTGCTGAAGGATGACTGGGCTAATTTGGCGAGTGCTTGATCAACTTGGCCTGCCCTTGCCATGGAAAGTGGCTTTAACGAATTGACGAAGCCCAACAGGATGAAGAAGAGCGCCACCCAGGAATGTCCACTTGCAACTAGTCGCAGCACTGGTCTCTGGAAGAGTCGTGGTGTGGCCTCATCCGGACCACAGCAGGGAGGGACGAGGCCTCGTGCATAGCATAAGGTGAGATGGGAGGCCACCACAAAAGCGGCTGCAATGCCTCGAAGTCCCTATGATGCTAGAGTTAGTCCTGTTTGTGATCGACATGTCTGCCACAACAACTGGGCCCTGAAATATCTTACATCGGCCCACCCAGTCTCCCTCATTGCACGGCCCTTGACATCTGGACTCAACCGAAAGCCATGGATGGCTTCTAACTTTAGTCCGGATCGAATCATCGCCACATGAGGGAACGTGATAGCACAAAAAAGCGGTCCGAGGCAGCTATCATTTGTGACGAGGTGTTTGAGGATTTAATGATCGGGACTGGGCGTATGAGGAAGGAAATATGGGACTAAGTACCAACGTTGGTTAGATCAAACGGAGGACTTGCTCCATCTGTCCCACATCAGTACGCGAAAGACGGCTGTTCAAGGAAGAGACGCGTCTACCGTCTAAGGAGAAAAAGGGACGGAAAGAACAGTTGAATTGAGTTGCTGCCATGACTGCCAGCAAACGTCAAACAACTTAGCCTTCATTGGAACGTCAAAGGTAACATTGGGAGACGCAAAACGCCCTGCAAAAGGACCCTGAGGGGGATCGGGGGGTCGCCCCTCGGCCCCCTCGCCCCTCCCAGGCGCTTGGTTTCCCCTCAGACGTCGTCTGCTTTGACTTTCGCTCCCGGGTTAATCTTTATTCCGACTCCACTATAAATCTAAAATAATGATGAAAGGAAGGAGCGAGACACTACGGAGTATGGGTTCGCAATTTGCCACATGCATCTCTGATCCCACAGTCATATAAGCACATATGGTAATATGACCTTTGTCTTTCTACCTTGGTAACAGTTAATCAGACTATTGAACTGCATATTTGATGACAGACTCCTCGCTCTTTAATATTGCAGATTTGCATATAGCCTTCGCCTCCACCGTGTGACATTTAGGCATAAAATATGGCAAAGAATCTGTACACCTATATAAAATATCCATCGATGTTCCCCTAGAATCGCTTCTCTCACTCTATCCATCGCACCTATGTGAAAATAGCCTTCTCAAATGCCGATACATCCCCTCCTGCAATTTGTACTGCCTTCAAAGCCGCTTCACTCAACTTCTTCCTCTTCTCTTTGGCCTCCAGCTCTCGTCTTGCTCGAGTTTTTGAGCTTCCACTCGGCGCCACATCGTTGAGGAGTTTTGCAGAGTCCCTTGGGGTGAAATTGACAAAGTCGATAGACAATCCGCCAGAAGCTGCCGGTGTTTTCGGTGTCCTGGGCGTACGTGGTGGCCGTGACTGCGACCTGGCTCGCGGACTGGGCATGGGCTCTTGTGACGCAGAATCCCTGATGGGTCCTGCCTTGTGAATCGATTTCCGTCGTGTCTGACCGTGCTCGGTGACAATGCGCCCCGGAGATCGTTGCGGATTGCGTCGCGTACTGAGATTGGTGGGTGACAGTGGCGGGGATGGTGTTCGCGACGGTGAGCGTCGTTGCTTCCGTGGCGTGAACGGCGAGCCATCAGGAAAGACGTACGACGAAGGTGGAGGAAGCTTAGGATACGTGGCCAGAGAGCCGGGGGCTTTCTGATTCATCGATGCTGGCTTGTATGATGGCCCGACACTAGATGCTATGATATTGTTGTTGGATGGTACTGCGCAGTAGTTGACATGCCGCTCATATAGCATCGAGTTATCCATCAGCTCCGCACCAGGGTATGTCGCAGACACTCTTAGCTGATCTTCAGGCTGCTGCTGTAATATTTGATGGGGTACCCTCGTGGGTTTCGGGGCGGACAGAGCTGGGTAAGCCTCCTCCGGCGCAAGTGCAGGCAGAGGAGGATGGATCGGCATCTTCGTGGGTGAAAACAAACACTGCGACTGACCACTACCACTTGTATTGGACGTGTAGCTCATCGTGCCAAGTGTGTGATTGGAGCTGGTAGAGGACGGGAGGCTGTCACTCAGGGGAGATTGCACCACTCCGATTCTCTCCTGCTTGTAATGAGCTTGCTGCACTCGTGTTTGTTGAGTATAAGTTCCAACGGAAGCTTGAATTTGTCCTGCCTGGATAGAATCAAGCAAGACCGGGTCAATGGCTTCGGAAACGTTCTGGGGGACATAATCGCCAGCAAAATTATCATAACCCATCGAGTATGTCAGGTCTATATCTTGAGTTCGAGAAATAAGGCCTAGGTTCGTTGAATATGGGACAGAAGGTTGACGGCGTTGCTGAAAGGGTGATTCCCCAGGCGACTGCAGTGGCTCCTCGGAGAATTGTCGCAGAGAGAAATTCTGAAAGTCTTGCTGCCAGGTGTTTGTGCTCGAATCCAGGTTGCCCGCCAGTTGTGAATACATTGGCGACGGTGATAGGGTGGCTTCCCGTGAAAATGGAGGATGGGAGAAATTCAGAGAATGCAGTGCCGCCGGATTGGGACTTGTCCCATGTCGCTTTGTCTGACTGATAGGCAGATTGTATGGCTGAGATGGTGATGTCTGCTGAGGACTGTGGAGAAAATTGATTGTTTGATTTGCCCCAGTTCGCTTTGTCTCTGGTCTTCGAGTCTTCTGAACGGTGAGGGGCGCTGACTGCTGGCTTTGCTTCAGACACCAAACTCCTTTTCGCCACGGTTGGATCGGGGCTTCTTCGAACTTGGGTGAGCTTTCGAAAGCGGGTAGGCTGAACTTGTCCGGCGAGAAGGCTTCTGCGCTAAACAGGTCATCATATAGGATCTCCTGCTCGATCCCGTCGTTGGGCCCAGTGTCCAACTTGTACATATCTTCGTTAAAGAACTCATCGAAAGAATTGCTTTCCTCTGAAGCGTCGGGAAACAGCATTTTCAACGCCTGCTCCTCTGGGCGGAACACACAATCTGATGTGCTCGTCAATGACATGACTTGATGCATCTGCTCTTGTGTTATCTGTGAAAATATGAATCGTGTGGAGATCCGGACGGCTCGAGCGAAAACCGCTGTTTGATGTATTCCATACCAGGAAAATAAACAACATTTCCAAACTGCCCTGGAAACCTGGTAGCTAGAGCGAAGGAATGTCGCTCCTTGCGCACGGGATCAATCCAATTGGCGTCATCCACACGGGAGTGGCCCAAAGTGCTGCCGATGTGGCCTGAGTCCCCCCGAAGTAACATCTGTCTAGCAACCATTCTTAGTTCTCGTTGAAGTCAAATTGCAATCAAGTTTGTGAGGACATCCCATGAGTCCATCATTCTGACAGGAAGTTGCAAGCGTGATGCTCCAGCTCTGCCAAGTCCGTGGTTATGCCGTGCATTCCAGAGCAAATGGACGCCCTGATTGTTAACTTGCAAGTTCATTGTTAACAGGGGAGGTACACAATGCCATAGTGTTGTTCTTTTTGAGTTATTGCTTGCCTTCCAAACACAATGTCCGTATGTCTGCAAAGCATGCGACCAGAGAATGATTGTCATGTTGTGTTTGCCAGACTGAGAGATGGCTTGCATGGGTCAGTGACCCACACACAAATACTGGCGCTAGACCATCAACGGCGAGGTACTCAATATTGATGAAGTGTGCTCATCTTACCACACAAGGGAGAGAATCTCACGGCTAGACTGTCAAGACACACCTTGGTCTGCGGTACCCAATCAACAGACATGAAATTGATACCGTATCAGAAATCTGTAGGCTGCATGTTGCTCCCCAGCAGAAACTCCGAGGACTTCAGCACGAGGGCACAGAGGCTAAACAGGGCAATTCAAGAATTGACGCACTCACTTGGTGGGCCATCCAAAGGGCCGTTCAAGGTATGAACCTGTCCAACAACACGAGAAGGCAGAAATCATCTACATGACGCCACCTTCCTGAAACTGGTAGATGAACGCTAAGCAATATTTAGGATTTTAATACAAACCTTAGCTCCAAGATGTGTTATCTTGAAGATGTCTTCCACGATCAATGTGGCCATTGGTCGGAAGAAGCAAGGGTGTACCATAGGTGCGCCGCAGCAGGGACACAGGCGCACTGCTTCAACAAGAAAACATGTGGATCTTTGAACGAAGACTCACTGTGTGCAAAATGCAAGGCGCACCACACGGCGTCTGATAGTCCATCAGGTATGTCATTTTCTCTGAGGCTGAGGAGTCCACGGACAAGGACGCTGGCAGGAGCATTCGGTCCTTGTAGGTGACGGCTTCTGACTGAGTCTTGCAGGATTCAGAGCCACGGCTTTCCGAACGTGGACAAAATTGTGTCCAAAGGTTCAGCCGATAGACACGAGTGGTCCATTGTCAAGGCTTCGGTCGACGAGTCAAAGATCAAGACGTCTGCGTTGTCGAGATCAATAGGGAACGATGGAAGCTGACATATCGAGGTTTGCCCCAAAGATTATGGCAACGTTAGTTCGATACGACAGACAAGAGCCCAAGGTTTCAGAGGTTTGGGAAGAGGTGGAACGCAAGCGAGGTGATGAGCAAACTGCGGATGTTCTTTCTGGCTGAAGTTGAAGATCAGCACACGTGACCAAAATATCCCCAAATCACGTGGAGAGAAAAGACATTAAAATGTCCCTAGGAAGACTTGGAGTCATCACGCGATCATAGACATGCATTATCCAACTTTCTCCCATGATCATTCGTTGTTGACTCGTCCTGCATGAGGTCGCTTGGAAGAAAAACAAATCATACATGATAAAGATTCTATACTGAGCTAGCACACATTATGTAGGCACTCATGTGCTGTGAAGAGGTTGATGTTCCAACCTCACTCGAGTGTCCTAGGTGTGTGTCATTACCCGCACGGCTAGTCGTATTAGTCCAAGCTTTTAGCCACTATTGAATAGGTATATTGTGGCAAGATGTAGGTGAAGAAACACAAGAACGTGCTTTGAGAGATATTACTCATGAGTAAGGCGTTAATGCAAAGGCAGATGAAGGCTATGATGTGTTTGTTACAGCGGTTTCAACTTCCAAGGTTGTTGACGTTGTGGCCGTCACATTGGAGGAGAAGGATGACTAATGATGCAGCAGCAGAGAAACGAAGGCAACCGCAGGTGCCAGGCGCCCAGTTGCCAGATTATTGTTGGCAGCGCGGGAATTGGAAGTTTCTAGGCCCACATGAGTGGCGCTAGGCAGTCGGGCAATCAATATCATTGGCTCTAAATCCTGTGGCGGTGACTTCCGTGACCGCAGTGACTGGCCACTGCCTAATCGCCCGCCTTCCACCTCCTTCCCTCTCTTGCCGTGCTACTTAAGATCATCTTCCACTCTTCAACCTTACTTCTTTCTCATCACATCAACCCCAAACCCTGGAGACCTTTTGGAATCTCTAAACCTCACTCCATCATCATCTTCATCATCTCTTTCATACTACTAAACTCAAACTCTCATTCATCTCAACCGCCAACATGCAGATCTTCGTCAAGACCTGTGAGTTTACCCCGCCTCTTCCTTATCTTGCCACTCTGTCAACCCATACTAACGTCTCTCTCTCCAGTGACCGGAAAGACCATCACCCTTGAGGTGGAGTCCAGCGACACCATTGACAATGTCAAGTCCAAGATCCAGGATAAGGAAGGCATTCCTCCTGATCAGCAACGCCTTATCTTCGCTGGAAAGCAACTCGAGGATGGCCGCACCCTAAGCGATTACAACATCCAAAAGGAATCTACCTTGCATCTTGTCCTTCGTCTCCGTGGTGGTATGCAAATCTTCGTCAAGACTCTCACCGGAAAGACCATCACCCTCGAAGTGGAGTCTAGCGATACCATTGACAACGTTAAGTCCAAAATTCAGGATAAGGAAGGCATTCCTCCTGATCAACAGCGTCTCATCTTCGCTGGAAAGCAACTTGAAGACGGTCGCACCCTGAGTGACTACAACATCCAGAAGGAATCCACTCTCCATCTCGTCCTCCGCCTCCGTGGTGGTATGCAAATCTTCGTCAAGACCCTCACAGGCAAGACAATCACTCTAGAAGTCGAGTCATCCGACACCATCGACAATGTCAAGTCAAAGATCCAAGATAAAGAGGGTATTCCTCCAGACCAACAGCGATTGATCTTCGCCGGTAAACAGTTGGAAGATGGTCGGACTCTGTCAGACTACAACATTCAGAAGGAGTCTACTCTTCATCTCGTGCTCAGACTGCGAGGTGGTATGCAGATCTTCGTCAAAACCCTGACTGGCAAGACTATTACTCTAGAAGTCGAATCGTCCGACACCATCGACAACGTCAAGTCAAAGATCCAAGACAAAGAGGGTATCCCACCTGATCAGCAGCGATTGATCTTTGCAGGCAAACAATTGGAAGATGGTCGAACTCTTTCCGACTACAACATCCAAAAGGAGAGCACCCTGCATTTGGTGTTGAGACTGCGTGGTGGTCAGTAAATGCCACTTACACAGTAGCGACTTTATGACACATTGAACGAGGCGTTTCACATATGACGGGGTTAGGGGCTCATGCTTGGATGGTGTTCGCCATATCATGCATTGCAGCAACGTCGCCACTTGGTGAATTTGGCGATACCAACCATTAGAGCTGTAGATTCAAAATGATATGATATCTGCATCTCAATATTGACTGTAAACGTGATCCAGATGAGACCATCCTGCGCCTTTGGAGATAATATGTCATTATTCGAAGTAAAATCGCCACCAGCAGGCATTAAAATGTGGCTCGTGACTCACAAGGTCGTATAGTACTCGATGTTGGGTCGAGCGCGGCGTCAAATGCATGATGATCTTCTTCGTCGCTACTTGGTTCCACCCCGCCACCTCGAGTCTCCGCCTGCGCCTTATTGTTTGTAAACTAAGTAGTTGCACAACCAGCCTAATCTCACCTCTCTTGAATCTCCTTGTTCTTCAACTATGCTCT
The DNA here is from genome assembly GCF_000836275.1 of Exophiala mesophila. Classification (NCBI taxonomy): domain Eukaryota; kingdom Fungi; phylum Ascomycota; class Eurotiomycetes; order Chaetothyriales; family Herpotrichiellaceae; genus Exophiala; species Exophiala mesophila. The sequence continues at coordinate 3,945,410 of NW_015622505.1, forward strand.
TGCTTGACGGTGCACCCATTATGTCCGCGAATCATGCCTGACTATTTCTTCCATATCGCGGTCGAATTGTTTACAGAGTTCCCACCTGCCAGTACAGACCCGGACAACGCATCGGCCCCAAACCTTTCACAATTCTTCCACGCCCTCAAACCTTTCCCTCTCTCTGCTACCGGAAGGCATTCGCAGAAACAGTGGCTGGGACAGAAAAATCATCATCGTGGAGCCTTTGATCGTGTGCAATTCTCACCCGATGGTATCAAGTCAAAGATTCATCTACCACATTCAGATTCCAAAGACCACAGGCTAGACACCGTGGTCATCGAAGGCGCAGACATGGCGTCTCAATCGGGAGGAGTGCAGCCGGATAATATCATAGAAAAGGGCATTGGCTCGGCCATATCTGGACGACATATGAAAGGGCGCTACGAACCAATCCACGACTATGGAGGCGCAGAAGGTTGGGGAATCGTTCATCTTTACAGGGATTCTGAAGAGACTCCGGGATTATATCAGGACTCGATATACCGATCTAGCGATCTTTGGAGCGACAGTACGCGGAGTCGTTCCCTGGACAAGGTCAAACCATCTCCGAAAGATGAAGAGTGTACGACATTATGTATCCTTGCTGTACCCTCTTACATGACACCGTCCGATTTGCTCTCCTTTGTTGGTGAGGAGACAAGGAGTGAAGTCAGTCATTTCAGGATGGTCCGCACTTCACGCGCCAATCGTTACATGGTCCTGATGAAATTTAAATCAGGCAAGAAAGCACGAGAATGGCAACGTGAGTGGAACGGCAAAATCTTCAACACCATGGAACCTGAAACTTGCCATGTGGTTTTTCTGAAATCAGTTGAGCTCATCCACACCTCTGCGGTCCAACAGCAAAGCAGTGGCCTCAGCTCCCCCACTACCAGCTATCCACGCATGTCTAATGATCCCTTTATCCCTCCTTCAGCGTCCGCGAAACCATTAGCTCCAAGAACGCCGTCACTCGTCGAACTTCCCACTTGTCCGGTCTGTCTGGAACGCATGGATGAGACCACTGGTCTTTTGACAATCCCTTGTCAGCACGTCTTTCATTGTACGTGCTTGGAAAAATGGTCCGGCGGTGGATGTCCAGTATGTAGATACACGCACGATGATTTCTCGTCGCGGATATCCTCATACAAACATAAGAGCAAGATCCCTGGCGAGTACGAAGTGGAAGACAACCCACGGGAGTGCGAAGTCTGTCACGTCGACACCAGTCTGTGGCAGTGCTTGATCTGCGCCAAAGTGGGTTGTGGGCGGTACGAAGGAAAACATGCATACCTCCATTTCGAAGAGACGGGACATGCTTTCAGTATCGATCTTGAATCCAAACGCGTTTGGGATTACGTTGGTGATGGCTATGTCCATCGAATCATCCAAGACGCTGCCAATCCACATGAAAAACTAGTCGAATTGCCTGGAAGAAGACGCGAACCTACGGCGCTCGAGGGGCAGGAGGATATCGACATGGCCAAAATGGACAATATGGCACTGGAGTACACGCATCTACTGACCAGCCAGTTAGAAAGCCAGCGGGTCTATTTCGAAGAGGTGGTGGAGAGAGCCGTGGACAAAGCCGCCGAAGCCAGCAAGAAGGCAGAACGAGCCATGGAAGAAGGCAAAGCAGCTACCCAGAAACTCCACAACCTCGAAATGCAGCATGACCTGGTTGCCAAGGGACGGGTTCCTGAACTTGAGAAGGAGCTTGCCCGACTCGAGAAACGGAGTCTCAAATTTGAGGAAATGTCTCGTACAATGACGACCAAATATCAAGAGGAAAAGACATTGAGCACCAGTCTGATGCAGCGGGTCAAGTTTCTGGAAGGTAATCAGCTTCAGGGGTTGAAAGACACGATTCGACGTCTGGAGGAAGAGAACGCAACCAAGGATTTACTGATGGAAGGTCTACAAGAGGAACATCGAGATGCCATGATGCAAATTTCAGCACAGCGGAAACTGCAAGAAATGGTGGACAATGGCGAATTGGAGCAGGAAGACCTGGATGGTGCCATTATCGAAGCTGGACCAGCGAGAAAATTGCCAGTGAGAAAGACCAAAAAGGGTCAACAGGCCAGTCACGGTCCGACACAAGTTGCCGCCCCATCTACTCACCAAGGACAGAATGCTACCGGGTCGTTACTGGACCATCTCTGGCGCGATACATTCAGTCAAAGCCAGCGCAGCAAAGAATGGGATGAGGACAAGGCAAAAGCGATGTTTGAGGAACTAAAGACCAAGCTGATCGATCAGGGCATGCTGTCTACATCTCATCACGACGGTGCTACTGCACAAGTGGATGGGAGTGAAGTTGACACGGATGAAGTCGAGAGATCCAATGACGGCGAGACCAAGGGCAAAGTGGCTAGTAAGAAGCGCAAAGGCAAGAACAAGAAGAAAACTTGATGCTGGAGGATCTGATGCCGCGCGGGGAGAGAGAGAGAGAGAGAGAGAGAGAGAGGGACGGCTTTTGTGATAATAATAATGATACCCCATTGGACAAAATGAAGGACAGGTACATATTCATTACCTACCAAATACATTAATCATGACCATGCGAAATCCCCTAGAGCCATTAAACCCAAACGGAGTTTATCACCTTGTCCATGAGACTGACTACCTACGTGCCTACCTACCTCATGTATGTTGGTACATTATCCCAATGATCCAACGTGACACAAGTCGATGAGCGATGAAAGATGGAGAGAATACACAAAATGTCAACTCATCAAACCACCAATAATATCCATTACCCAAAGATGACTGTCTGACTCTCCTGCGCCATGAGGTCTTGAGTCACATTAATCATGGTCGAGGGGTCCAAAAAGTGAAGGATAATCTATCCAAACACAGAGAAATATGGAAGCACGTTTTCCATTGATCGGACCAGAAGCTCTTGTTTGTTAGTTGGTTCGATGTTGGGGTTTTACAAAGAACCTTGACCTGCCATGCCTGTAAAACTTGCATCGTCACTTGTTCACCCCACGTTCCAGGATCTAGTACTTCACCATGTCAAAAGATCGAAATAGGTCGTTGGTCCGGATGTACAAGCGGTAGCCATGCATTTCCATTATGCATCTCCACGTCGATTCGTTTTTGTCGTTGTTCGAAAACGTCACTTTGCATGCACAGGCCGAGGCTGCGGAACTTTCTTCTGCAGATTGATTGACGACCAATGGTTGAAGATGGTATGTTGATACGAGGGAAGATCATGTTTATTCGGTTAGTTGGATAAACGAGCGAGGATGACAATCTTATGCTTTGGGCATAATGTTCTTTTTATTGTACATGGGTGCGTCCTTTCTACACAACCTGGGGTAGACGTGGGTGAGCCTGTTTGGCAGACTACCCTGATCGTGTGACGTCTATCTCAAAGAGGGAACATGGTCGGGTATGGATGCATTTGCATGCATCCCATCCATGGATGTTCTCGAGGGCCTGACCAAAGTCCAAGGGCCTGTCATCCTTGTCTTCACACCTTGCAGATGAAATGTGGGGGTGGGTCTGCCTGGGGAAGTGGAAGAGGAGGCGGACCGATGTGTCCCCGTGGGTGGGAAACACATTGTCCTGCAGTGCCTGCATAACTCGATCATTTGGACCAAGCGGAATGCCTGTCCGTCTGGTTAATTTGCTAGCGTGGTGCGGTTGATGGTCACCAAGGCTCGGAAGTATCGACAAGCCAGAAGACTCTGCGACTAGGCTTCCTTCATGATGATGCAAGCCCGGGAGGGCCTGTCAACACAGCAGCGACGGAGTTGATGTGACAAGTTTGTACACCGACATTTCAGCTTAGCTTCTGAGCACCGAAAAAGTAATTTCCAAGATCCTGACTGTTGTTGATGACCTTCCAGCCCAGTGCAGGGATGTATATGACTCCTTGCGTCTTGAATTCTCCAAAGGCATCCTGGCCTTTCGATTCAAAGTATTGGCTCATTTCTTTTGGGAAGATGTACTTATTCCAGTCATGGGTCCCCTGCGGAACAATGCCTATGATTGGGGCCTCTGCAATCAACTTGGTGGTAAGGTAGGACATGGGGGATCGTGAAATGGTAGATCCGATAATCCAGCCGCCAGGTTTAAGGTGTTGGGTAGCAACATCAAGAAAAGCGCTGGGGTTGTCGATATGCTCTAGGACCTCGAATACGGTCAGGATGTCGACCTTTTCGGTGTCACTCTCGGGCACAGGCAGGTCTTCCACGGCGCAATTGAGGTATCGAAGCTTCGGAGGGGAAATACTAGGATCAGAGCGTTGGTGAGATTGGGCCACTTTAATAACGAGTTCCGTTGGGTCTATGGCTGTGACAGTGGTAGTGTTGGGAAGTCGGGCGGCCGAGGATGCAAAGATGCCTCCCCCACAGCCAATGTCGAGATACGAGAGACCTTGTGGGGGAGGGGATTGGGAGGAGGCTAAGCAGAGTCGGATGAAGTCATGTCGCAGGGGGTTCATAAGATGCAGAAGCCTCGATGGACCATGGGGGTCCCACCATGTTGACGCTAGCTTGGAGAAATGCGAAACCTCGGAGGCGGAGACAGAAGAGGCTAGGGGAACTGGAGCGGAGGTGTCGGAAGAATGATGTCTGCCTGGTACTATTGACCGCCCTGCGATTTGGGCGAACGAGATCTGTATAGGGGACGGGGTTGGATGGACAGCGAGGGATGGTCGAAAAGATTGACGCCTAACGCATGAGGCTCTGCGCAAGGCTGACCCAAGAAGAGATTTGGCCATAAGAGGGAAGGAGCTGGGGGAGGAAGGAGCGACTGAAAGGACGGTGTGGACGGGGGGCGCAGCGATTCGACAAAAGGCAGGAAAAGAATCTGAGGCGTACTGCGTGGTCAATTTTTGGGCTGAAGATGCATGTGGAGTTGAATGAACGTGACAAGGCTGGACTCGCGGTCAACACCTATAATGACTCGGTGAGCACCGACGTCGCAGGGAAGAAGTTGAGACTGAAAACGGGATAAGCTTATGGATCAACGTTTCTAATGCTTCGACAGGTTAAAAATGGAGTATTTTCCCGTGGGCCCGTAGCTGCCGCGACTGCCAATGCCCGCCGAGAAGTGAAATCAGGTGATACATGCACGTGCCAAGATAGCCTGGATGTCTGGGCCAGAAATCACCAGAAATCTCACGAAAAATGTCGGGCTTTTTAGCCTACGGTAATGAGGCTTTTCAATGGTCAGACTCCTGGTCAGCCTCCAAACACTTCAAACACATGATTTGATCAGACCAGGAAGGCAGCCCTCAACGTCACCTTCGGCAAGCGCGGAGCCCTTGGCTGCCACTGCCCAGACTTCCTCTCCGTGTATGGATCTGTATGGATCTGTATGGATCGTATGGATCGATGCTCGTGCCTTCCTGTTGCCAATTCCCTTGGTTCCCATGGTTCCATGGTTCCTTCCCTTCCCCATGGCATGGATCTCGCTCGTCTCTCATCTCATTTTTCTCCCGTAATGCCCCTCTCTCCCATCCACACAATTCCAGATCCTGTGCCGTTGGTCCCGCTCTTCTGCTCTTCTGCTCTTCTGCGCTGCTTCTTCTCCTCCCTCAGACAATACAGCATTCATGCATGTGCGCATCTCTCGCCGGTGATGTATGGCGAAAAGTCCTGGGACCCAGCAGCAGCCCTCTGCACCCACTCGCGTCAACTTTGCACAATCCTTGCTCGGGAACACGACCCTCTGCATACCGCCTGCATATCTGGTGCCTCCACCCCTACCTTACTCTATCTTTGCCAAGATGGGGTGTGGTGATACTCATAGCCTTGGCTGGCTAGGAGGGTAGTGACTAGACAAGCACCAAGGCATAGAGGGGCAGCATCGCCGTTATCGCCTGCACAGAATTCCCTCTTATGGGCATATATAACACCAGTGACATCCCTTCATAACAATCACTACATGGCACTCCCAACAGCACATGTTGTCACCCTTGACCAACCACCCTGATCTAGGTTGATCTTTGACTAATTACTCTCATCTCACAGACCTCATTTACACTGCTCCCTTGTTAATTCCAATCAGAGCGCCTCGACCTTGATCCCAATATCCTCCAACTACATTACTCGATTCATGATCCGGCAGTATGGGCAAGCAGGAGAGGGCAGCTCAGAACTACCCTAAACAACCATTCTTACTCACAGTAGACGAAACTGTCGAACACACTGCAACATGCCTCGACTCGGGTCTGACGGACGTCCAAGTCCAGCAGTACCAAGACAAGTATGGCCCCAATCGACTCGAAGGTGACGGAGGAGTTGCTTGGTACTCCATTCTGGGCAAGCAAATTTCCAATGCCATGATTTTGGTAAGTTCTAGCCCAATTTTGTCACCATCTGTCGCTTACCACCCTTAGGTTCTGGTCCTTGCAATGGCCTTGTCATACGGCGTCCAAGACTTCGTGGAAGGCGCCGTCATCACCGGTGTCATCGTCCTCAACGTCACCATCGGATTCTATCAAGAGTTTCGCGCGGAAAAGAAAATGGATGCTTTACGCTCGCTCTCTTCTCCCTCTGCAAATGTTGTCCGCAATGGCAATGAATCTACCATCCCCTCAGGTGAAGTGGTCCCCGGTGACATTGTCTCCATCAAAACAGGCGACACCGTTCCTGCAGATATCAGACTTTTCGAGGTCATGAATCTCGAATGTGACGAAGCAATCCTGACCGGAGAAGCTCTTCCTGTTGCCAAAGAAGTAGATTTCGAGGCCAAAGGATCAATTGCAAAAGAGGATCTCGGCCTAGGTGACCGCCTTAACATCTGTTATTCCTCGTCCACCGTCACCAAAGGCCGTGGTCGCGGCATTGTCGTCTATACGGGCATGTCCACTGCCATCGGTGGCATCGCCGCTTCTATGCAAAAGAAGCGTCGCAAGCCGAATCGGTCCATGTCGCGTAAGAAACATGGACCTCTACAGCCCATCAAGGGAGGTACTCTGCGCGCTTGGGATAGTGTCTTGAAATTTCTCGGCCTTACAGAGGGCACACCCCTACAAATAAAGCTTAGCAAGCTTGCCTACGTCCTCTTTGGCTGCGCTCTTCTCCTTGCCATCATCGTCTTTGGTGTCAATCGCTTCCACGTTACCAGTGAGGTGGCCATCTATGCAATCTCAACTGGCATTGCCATTATTCCTGAGTCTCTCATTGCTGTCCTCACAATCACAATGGTCGTTGGTATGACCCAAATGAGGAGGCGGAAAGTCGTCGTTCGACAGCTGAGCGCCCTGGAAGCTCTCGGCGGCGTCACAAATATCTGCTCTGATAAGACTGGTACGCTGACACAGGGAAAGATGGTTGCCAGAAAGGCCTGGATCCCCGGTGTTGGCATCTACAGTGTAGAAAATTCGAACAATGCTTCCGATCCAACCGAAGGCACCATCACCTTTGGCCTGGCACCAAAATCCCGCAAGGAGGTTGACGCAGAGAGGCTTGCTCGGCAAGAAGCTCTTGACCAAAAGCGATCCATCGCCAACGTGGCCTTTGATGTTCCAAAAGAAAAATTTGAAAAGGATAATCACGGTAGTGAACCCCAACAGACTGTTGTGAAGCAGAATCCCGAAGTCACCCCAGAACTACAGGCTTTTCTCGAGTCTGCCGCACTCTGCAATCTTGCAACTGTCCGCAAGGTCACAGAAGACGGTCAAGAGAAATGGAAGACTGCCGGCGATCCAACCGAGATTGCCCTTCAGATTTTTGCACATCGATTCAATTTTGGCAAGACAGTACTCAAGGAGCAAGGCTGGCTGCAAACCATGGAATATCCCTTCGATAGTTCTATCAAACGCATGTCTGTCGTGTACAAAAAGCCTGAGGAGGAGCAGTCACTCATTTTTACCAAAGGCGCCGTGGAACGCATTCTCGATCTCTGCACCACGGCCGGTGTCGCAGACAAAGTACAAGAAATCACACCAGACTTCAAAGAGCACATCTTGGAACAAATGACTTTCCTTGCCGAGCAAGGTTTGCGTGTGCTTGCGATTGCTCGTAAGTTTACCGCTGTGGCCATCCATGAGCATAAAGAGGTTCCACGTGCCGAGGTCGAGAAAGACCTGTGCCTGTTGGGACTTGCTGGACTCTACGACCCACCTCGACTGGAAACCAAAGGCGCCGTTCAAGCATGTACAACCGCTGGTATTACTGTGTCCATGCTGACTGGCGACCATCCATCAACCGCGGCCGCCATTGCGAAGGAGGTTGGCATCATTCCCAAGAACATGGGTGCATTGGCTCCGGAAGTTGCTGCCGCAATTGTCAAGACAGCAATGGAATTTGATAAGATGACTGACGAAGAAATTGACAAGTTGCCAACACTACCTCTTGTCGTGGCTCGATGCGCGCCGGAAACAAAAGTTCGGATGATCGAAGCCCTCCACCGTCGTCACAAGTTTGCTGCAATGACCGGCGATGGCGTGAATGATTCACCCTCGCTGAAACTTGCAGATGTTGGCATCGCTATGGGTCTCAATGGATCGGACGTGGCCAAGTCTGCTTCTGATATTGTTCTGACAGACGACAATTTTGCGAGTATTGTCAACGCGGTGGAGGAGGGCCGACGCATGTTCGACAACATCCAGCGTTTTGTCCTCCATCTTCTTACGTCCAACGTGGGTGAAGTCATCCTGTTGATCTGTGGACTTGGATTCCAGGACGATAGCGGTTTCTCTGTGTTCCCTCTGTCACCTCTACAAATTCTCTGGATCAACATGCTCACCTCCTCGTTTCCCGCGTTTGGTCTCGGCCGGGAGAAGGCGTCTCCTGAAGTCATGGAGCGGCCACCTCACGATAACAAGACAGGTGTCTTCACTTGGGAGCTCATCACCGATATGCTGGTGTACGGCACCATTCAAGGGACATGTTGTCTGATGACTTTCATTTTCATCGTTTATGGTCCAGGACCGGATGGACTTGGCCAAGATTGCAACCATCATTATAGCGAATCTTGCGATGTCGTGTTCCGGGCTCGAGCAGCAGTCTTTGCAGAGCTTACCTGGTTGATTCTTATCTCTGCGTGGGAGTTCAAAGCCATGAGACGGAGCATGTTCCGGATCAATCCTCATGACACACACCCATTTCCCTTCTTCAAAGACATCTGGGAGAATCAATTCCTCTTCTGGTCTGTCGTGATTGGCGCGCTGTCGGTGTTTCCTGCAGTCTACATTCCTGGCTTGAACACGGATGTTTTCAAGCACAAGGGGATCACGTGGGAGTGGGCACCTTGCGTCATTTGCGTCTTTATCTTTGTTGGTGGCATGGAAGCCTGGAAGTTTGCCAAACGAACGTTTGGCTGGTTCGAAGCTGAAGAGACAGAAGGCATGAAGGCAAGGCGGCACGCTCGGACTGCATTGGGTCTCAAGCAAGGCTTTTTCACGCTCGCTCGCAGCTTTACCAAGTCGCGCAGCGAGGAGAAGAGGTCGATAAGTCGGGCGAGCAGCTTCAGGCCTGACAGGCTTGATCACGCACCTCCTCAGCTCCTGATGCAAAAGCAGGAAGTTTAGAAGTTGGGGGTTGATGTTTGATTAACGCGGACCGTGTCATGGACAGACTGGCGTTTGGGGCGAGTGTGGTAGAGAAAACCAACTTGTATTGGGACAACAGGTAACAAGACGTAAGTGACTCTCGGGCGGAGATTCAGGCTGTGACATGTTGAGATAGACTAGATTGTATGCTTACGAGGAAATGGGTCTCGAGCGACACGAGAAGCGTCAGCAATTTGATTTAATATGAAGCCGTCAGCAGTGCCATTGTTTGGATGCATGGCTTCAAGCTGTTTAGATAAGACAAGATAACGAGTAAGAAATATACGCGATGATGACATTAACTTGTACTTGATCAAGTTGCAACGTGGGGAATGATGAGAAAAACTGCTACATGAGATGAAGTATGAAAGATGTGGAATAGATTGTAGTTGATACAAAAGTAATAATCAATGATACAGATATAATGGGTATTCAGCGATAAAACATGCGGAAACATTTCGCAACTAAATGTACAGGTAGGCCTCACAATCTCTTCAAGCATGGCCCTTCTGACTCCAGCTCACTTGGAGTCATCTTCCTTCCCTTTCCAATGATATGATGATTGGACTGTGCGTAGTATGCTGGATAAACTGACAAAAGAAATGGTATGCTAATGGATGTGGTCGAGTGGATGTGGTCGTGGGTCGGGGTATAATTGATCTGTTCAGATCAGGGTAGATCAATGAGTCTTGTCGCCGTTGATCAGCTGCTGCTTCTTCTTCTCCAAGTCACTGAGACCAGATTGGTCTTGCTTGGGCATCTGCACCATCCAATTAGGCGGAGCAATACCAGTCTGATCATGGATGGTGCTGAACAATGGGGGCAGACTTTGCATGAGATTCTTGATTGGGGCGATGCCCGCAGCTTCAGCCCCGGCGCCTGTACCATCGGAGCCCGTGTTCCAAACGGTGATCTTGGGTTGTAGGCCTTGGATGGCCTTGGCGTTGGCAAGAGCAAGTTTTTCGTGTGTGTTTTCTTTCAGCATCATGTAGGTCAGTAGGCCTTGAGGTCCGCCAAAGGCGTCAGCTAGGGCTTTGTATGCTTCGGCCTGTGCCTTGGTGGCTTCGGCCTCGCGCATCTTGGCATGGAACAAGGCATCGGCTTCTTTGGTTTGTCGTTCGACGTTCGCTTGGATTTCGAGTTGTTGACGGAACAGGTTGGCGTCGGCATCTTGCTTCTCTGCGTAGGCTTTAGCGTCGGCGGTCTTGGAGTCGCGATAGAACAGGGCATCGGCTTCTTGTTGGGCGGTCTCCTTGGAGATCTGCGCTCGTACAAGATCTTTAGCTCTCAACCGTTCAAGTTCCGTGGCGGCCTTCTTGAGTTCGACATTCTTCTGCAATTCGGCATCACGTGCTTCAGCTGCGCGGCGGGCTTGGATCTGGGCCATTTGAATGCCCATGTCGAGCTCCGTTTGTTTCTTTGTGAGCTCGGCATCAGCTTGTGCCTTGTCGGCTTTCCGCTTGGTCTCAAGCACAGCCGTCTCTGCTTCGATCTTGGAGATCTCCTGTTTGGTGTGGCCTCTCTTACCGGCCTCTCCAATCTCACCGCGCATGCGTGCTTCAGCCACATCGATACGGGCCTGGTTGGAGGCGCCTTCATGTGCCTTTCGAGAAAGGAAGGCAAAGTATTCTGAGCCGGGTGTATCTTGGAGTTCCTTGACGTTGGCATTGTAGATGCAGAGACCAAATTGGTCCAATTCTTTCTGAACGTTTTCAATGACCTGGAGAGGGGGTTAGAGCTGATTCGAGGAGGGAAGGCCTTAGAGTAGGGAAACCAACCTTTTGCTTGAAGACTTGGCGTTCTTTGAAGATTTCCTCCATAGTCATAGAGGAGACAATGACTCGGGTTTCACCCTCGATGATGCCCTTGACAATGTCTTGGACATGGCCGCGTTGAGTGGGAACGATGACGGCTCCGGTGCTTTTGCCTCGGGTAGTGGAAGTTCCGTCTGGGTTGCCACTCAGGAGAAGAGCATATTTCTTAAGAGCTTCTGGTTTGTTGTCTGGGCCAATGGTGAAGACTGCAGGTAGAGCAAATTGCAACTTCTCGATGGTCATGGCCTGAAGATTGAGCGAAAAGTCAAAGGGCGAGACGGATATCCTGGCAACCTTTTGCCAAGGATACACAAAGGCCTTCTTGACGATGCGGACATCTTCAACACCGGCACCGGTGACAACGAGGTACTCGTTGGCCTCGGAGATGTGATACCACATTTTGACGAGTGGTTGGGTGTGGTGATTGAGGGAAAATGCTCAGGAATGCGAATGAATTAGTCGGCCGGGTCAAAGCAGGGAAGGATTAAAGACTGTTGAATGTAGTTGTGCTCGTGTTGGCTGGTAGTACAAGTGCAGCCGCCGTTGGGTTGTGTGACGAGAGAAGGAAGTTCCAATCGAGGTCTGTGATAAGTGAAGTACTTTATATGCCATGAATATGGATATGCAAACAGCAAACGATGCATTCCAATGATGAACCTACTACGCCTACCTTTGCAAGGGGATCCATAGACGGTGCGGCAAGGCTGCCTCGTCGAACACTGCCATCTTGTGGAAGCACCCCAAGGATTGGTATGGTCCGCGAGCTGAACCAGGCGGATCTGATGGACCCGAGTTCCGTGCTGCAAGAATGATGCGCGTGGATTGGGCTGTATGGACAGCGGAACTGAGGACCCCTGATAGTGACAGGGTGTCGATTGTTCCATTGATACTCTAGAAGGACGAGGATGAGAGCGGGTCGTGAGGGTCCATGAAGATCTCCAAGAGAAGAGAGTTGGTCACGCGATAGTGTGACGATATCCTAGGAAATGGGAGGGAAGGGGCGATCATACCGTGCATGCTTCGATGCAGAGATGTGAGTGGTTGGAAATGCGCAAGTCACAGTAGAGCTCGTACTACTTGACTCGTAGAGAACTTGTTTATGGGTCTTGAAGTGGATTAGTTGCTTAGCTTTGACGCGCAGTGGCTGTGAGGGAACTAAATTGAACTGGTAAGACGCTAATATCCGCTAAGGAATCACGGGCGGAATCATGTGATGACTGCCTTGCAACTATCAGGCATCTGTGCCCCGCAAAGGTGATCCGCAGCATACAGTAGAATATACAGTACGGAGTAGTAAAAGACTCATTATTGTAGAATGGATCTCTTCACGGGTGAATCGGCATCTGAGTCTTGGAGTGGGCGTCTTGGTACGCATAGTCAAGTGTGAATCACGAATTGTGAGGCTGCCAAAGTTAGTGTGGCCCGTACGAAGTGTACTATATCTAAACATGTGTCAAGGAAATGGATGCATGTGCAGTCATGTCCGAGTCTGAGTGGTTGGTATTGTTGGTTGCATCTTCAATACGAGAAAGGAACGAGGTTGATTTTGGTGGAGAGAGATATCATGTTCTGCGAGGGATATAATTTAATCAGGTTTCTCGTACTGCATGTAGAGTCTGTTGCTCTGAGTTGGCGTAGGTGCAGATGGTGAGGCTGATTGCAGCGCCTTGAAACTTGATGCATCTGAAGCAGAAACAGCAAGATGCACAGCAAGATGCACAGCAGTGGGCTATCTGTCGTCTAACGGCGCTGTGTGTTTGGGGATTGGCCGTATCTTTCTCCAGAGCCTTAACCGGAGAGTAATACTGAGATGCCTAATGGACTTCAAGTCCTAGCATGCATATCTCCCTCAAACCATCCTATCAATAAACACTTTCAAGCTCTCTCCACATTCTGCCTTGACCATCGCCGTTGCCTGAACCCTGTTCTACTGTCATATGATGCCTATTGAGTACTACGATGTGCGGGTAGATCAATGTATGCCAAAGTCTTTTTAAGGCGAGCCAACATGTCCCACGTATTCGGATAATGCTGTCGGGCGTAGCCATCTATCAATCAATGTCGGAGGATTTATCTTCTAGAACCCCGAACCGCAGAACCGCAGCTTAATTAAGCGAGCTGGAGTTTGCCTGGCGCCGGTGCCCACCCCCATGTTTTGCCACCTGGCGGCATCCTTGGCTCCCTGGGCAAATTCCAATGCCCCAAGGAGCCCAAGGAGGCCATCGGCCCCTCGGCCCCCCAGCACAGGAAGTGTCACTAAGTGCGAGCCTATAAGGCTGTCGCCCGCTTATGAGGCTGAGCCTCGCTTAGCTCCTGAATCTGATGTTTTGTCTTGATCTTGATATGAAACTCCAACACTAATTGAACAGAGTGGCAGAGTGCCTCACCAGGCAGTGTTTGCTTCCTAGACCCATGTACTTACTGTACGAACCATCCACTTACTCCACTCCGCTGTCTCTACGTCACATAGAGGAATGGACCGCGATATATCTAACGGATTCGTTTGTGAAGATTACAGCCACCTCGATATCCACCTCAACACCCTGACCCCTCGGTGAATCTGTCAAGATTGATGCCGACGTGTCTATCTCAACAATTGAGAGCTCACCTTGCCTCCGTCTGAATAGATTGCCAACTTACCTCTCAACCCTCTTCGACTCTGCTCCTCAAAGTGATTCCTGCTCACCCTCTAAAACATCTTCCATTTCTGAACCATCATGTCTAAGCAGCTTCTCCCGTCATGGGATCCCTCCGAACCTGCTCCTAGCTATGAAGAATCCATTGCCCCAAATGGTGGAAACCTTACAAGATCAGCACCATCTTTACAAAGAGAGAAATCCCCTTCAAACTCGACATCACTCATCCGTCTAGAACGCACCCGCCGCATCCAGCAACAGATTACTGACTTTATTGTCCCTTGTTTCTTAGAACACCTATCTAATGCCGTCAACAACTTGACCATCCTTCTCGTCCCATCAGACTGTCTTTCTCATTCCGGTCCTCACAAACCCATCACCGCCCAGAATGTTGTCTCCCCTTCTTTCCAGGTGCTCAACACGACAGGCTCGGTGATAGAAATGACGGGCGATGGCAATCGCAATAGTTTCTGGATCCAACAGCCTGTTCTCAATGAATTGGACATTCTCCTACGAAGAGAATTGACTGGCGTTACGCCACCGCAAGACCCCCTGGACCCTGCTGCAAGCTACGGATCGTCTTCTCGATCTCCAACCCAGCAAAACTTGATCCCTCAATCATCTGCTCCTTTACCATCCCGTCCTGCCAAAAAGTCCTGGTTCAAGCGCGCCATGCCTCAGCTACCAAGCCCCGAACATGATCCTACAGGCGAGACGGGCAAGTGGGATCTAGGTTGGAGGAGTCCAGACGTCACCCGGGAGACTGAGATGGAAGCTGCCAGACAGAAGGAACGTGAGTCTAGAGTCTTGAGGCAAGACGAGATTGCAGTCAACACTAGATTCCGTGACGTGAGTTTCCGCATGGAAAATGAAATGGGGCTCCTCGAAACAAACACCATCAAATGTGTTTGGATCGAGATAGAGGTGGGAGTTTAGGGAGATTCCCATTCAAATGTCACTTTGATTAAACAGACTATCACCTCTGTCTCATCTACAGTTGTGCCATAACCCGAGCCTCTTTAGCCATATCTTTGTCACGGCCTGACTCTAGTCAAGGGACAAAGACCGTTCGATCTCTTTTAGCTGCCCACGCCTGCTCTGCATCTTCGAGTTTCCTCACCTTGAGATCGAGATTGGGCAACTTGGCCACTGCGGCCAACAGTGACGGCAACTGTTCTCCAAATTGTGCTCCAGACCATGCACCAGGGCCAGAGCCTCTAATTGTTAGGTTCTTGGAGCGGAATATGGCCGCGGGAAATGAAAGATCTTGCGATGCCATTGATCCAATTTGAACATACTGGGTCGGCACAGAAGACTTGAGCGCGTTCAACAATGCCATTATGCCTGGGCCATAAAGATAGTCGAGAATGACATCAACATCACCCAGCGTCGAGTAGTCGGTCTCCTCAGGGTTGTCCTTGAGCACAATGCGCTCGTCGAGGTCGATGGCCGCGAGCTCCTTTGCGTTTCGTGCTAGGCCAATGACACGACCGGCGCCAATAAGACGCGAAAATTGGACTGCCACTTTGCCAGAGATGGCTGTCACTCCTACGATGGCGACAGTGAATTTTGCAGGGAGATTCTCGGTGCGAGTCTTCAGTGCCATCCACGAGGACATGCCAGGATTCAACAATCCAGCGATTTGCACAGGGTCAGCGCCTTCTGGGATCGGGGTGATGGCAGACTTGGGGACGGTGATTGATTCAGCAAAGGCGCCGCCTGTGGCGATGCTGCTGAAATAGACTGTCTGACCATCAGGAGTGACGCCGACACCGTCAGAACCAGGGACATATGGCAATGTGGCTGAGGTGGTACTGTAATGTGTGCCTGACGCCTGGGCACGAACCAGTTGATGGAGGCCTGCAGCGAGAATCTTGAGTGTGACTTGATCCGAGGTTGGTGCAGCAGGAGATGGATGACTTGACGAAAAGGCGGGAGAAGCTCCCCAGGAGGAGACTGTGATGGCTCGCATAGTCATATTGAGATGAATCTGGTTTCTTCTCTTGTTTGGCTGGGGATGGTTCAGTGGTCAAACTACGCACAGCAAATCTGTGGATAGTAGAGTTCTGTTTGACAACGTTGGTGAAGGATTATTTGACCAACCTGGGGTTGGAATACTTATACACTCAAGTGCTTGAGCCCGAGGGGCCCTCATACAAGGCAAAGACTGTTGAGAACTCTATAAGTGAAAACGACCGATTAGCATCGTGAATTCCAAAACAGGTAGCTCGTAGACGGAAGAATGGGGAGTCTATTGACCAACGTTGTCAGGCCTTTGTCAGCACACGGAAATCGTTCAGATAAAAGAGAATGGTGTCTAGTCATTAGTGAGCCTTGATGACATTCATTTCCCGAATCAGATAATAGGCCAAACTTCCTTGGGGAACGTTCAAAGCTTGACAGCATGGGGGCTATGGGAGCCTTTTGTCACTGTGCGTCACCAGTGCAGCCGTCGGCGCCTCGGGCTCTTGGAGACCGCCTGACGAGCATTAATACTTGCTCGAGAAGGGCATACAATGAAAAGGAGTGGTATTTGGAGCGTGGAATAATATGATCTGCATGTATAGGCATATTTGTGATCCTCTGGGGCCATTGGTCTCTCGCTGCTCATAAGCAATGAAGTCTGGCGGCGGACAAAGCAGGCACGACAGGTCAGGCAAGTACCTTCTTTGATGCCCACGTGCCATCTTACATAAGGTGCTGCACCTACGGAGTAGAAGACTCTCAGCCGAGGGGCCCTCGGGCCTTCCGCCTGCCTAACTGGCTACGTGCCTGCCTACTGATTTGGTGCCCATCAACGTCATCTCCTTCTATGTGGGGCAATCGCACCTTCCAACTCAGGGATCAACTAGAACAGAACACGCAAACCAGACCACAAGAAAGACGACTAAATCCACCACTCAACAAGTCATACCTGTCAACACTACCCGGAGACTAGTACACCAAGCCTTACGTGCAGGTGTAGAAGAGTGTGTCATACAAAACTTTGTGCCAACATCATCTCCATCAACAGTCTATTCTGATGGCACCATCACAGATTCAGATTGCGACCTCGTCACTGCAGCGTCTGCTCAAGGAAGAGGCCTCTTACTACAAAGAACAAGAGCAGCAGGAAGCGAGAATCCAAAAGCTCGAGAAGCAAGATCCAGCTACCTCCGCTGACAGTGATGGCAATCAAGCTTTCCTCTTGAAGCAAGAGGTATGTGCCAATCTCCTATATTTTATGTTGCCAAGACCTGCGCTGTGTAGGACGCTGTCTCCCAAGATGAGGCGTGCGGTTGGAATCGCAGAGAGAACGATCGTGCCTTCTCGAGTATAAAAGGCAGATGAGAAATGAATGCACCATGTTTTCTTCTGTGGGGGCTTAGCTTCCTCCCTGCCCTCGCCCTCCGAGGATATTGCTGACCTTGTTCGATGACTATAACAGCGTCGAGCCCTGGACGAGACCAAGGCAGTCATCCCCGCTTTGCGCGAACGCATTACCAGTGCCCGCGAGAAATTGGAGAGTCTCTTGGTGAGTAACGTCAAGTGGAGTCGAGCTCAAGCATCCAATGAAGCGGTGGTTGGGTCAATTGTTCGGCCGATTGACTAATCTCTTGAGTGACAGGATACGGCCAGTACGGACGAGGAACGAAATACCGCCTTTGACGTTCTCAAAGCAGCCAAAGAAGCGCAGAAAGATGACCCTATTGCCGGCCAGTAAAGCACCCCTTAAGGGCCAGACGGGCTGTCCGAATATATCATCCCCGGAAGCCCCACCAGATACCTGACAATTTCACGGCTTCGGTGCTGCAACGGACTCGGTTCGATAGTCTAGCCTCTCCGTACGGCATGCCTGCTGCCTGCGTTCAACGATCTGTCCATCCCCAGACGGAACGGCGACACAATCTACATGTAACAATATCAACATGATATCAAAAAACCACGAGTTGACTTGGCTCAGAATG
Organism: Exophiala mesophila; assembly: GCF_000836275.1. Classification (NCBI taxonomy): domain Eukaryota; kingdom Fungi; phylum Ascomycota; class Eurotiomycetes; order Chaetothyriales; family Herpotrichiellaceae; genus Exophiala; species Exophiala mesophila. Next base: position 3,963,345 of record NW_015622505.1, read on the forward strand.
CAGTCTGCTGTATGACAGGGTCTGGTCCATGGCCGAGGTCCATGGTCTTGGGGGTATCTAGTGTAACATTTCTCCTTGCCTCAGCAATCAGGACTGGGCAACTTCCAGACACAGAACCAATTCCTTCACGTCATGTCCATCGCATCGCTTGGCTTCTCCACCACGACCCTGGGCAATGCATCTTCGGCCTCTCCAGATTTCACTTCCTCCATGTCGATATCTTCTTCTATCACCCTAAGAGGGGTTGCATCACCGACATTCGACCTCGGCGTTCCCACCCCTCGGTGTGCTGTGAATGGTGTTGGTGCATCATCTGTCGGTCGAGGTGTTCCTGTGTTGGATCCTCCGTCGCGTTCCCTGCCAACGTGCAATAGATTCTCATCATCTTCTTGATCTTCTTCCTCCTTCTCCGGCTCCTTTTCATCTCGAATCACCCTCCTCAAGTTCTGTGCCTCTTCCACCACCTTGACGAATTGCTCTCTTCTTTCTACCCACGCCTGATTATGCTCCTGTGACTCCCTCTCCAACTCCTCAATCTCAGCCTTGAGTTTCTCAATGTTCACATGCTGCTCGTCCCGGGGCTTTAGTGCGGCGTTTCTGGTAATCTTGTCCGACAGTACATCGTATGTTTTGCGAACCGCCAATGTTTTCTGCGCTTCGTCAAGTCGAATTCGTAGGTTGGCGATGTTATCTCGGACTTCTTGAGCTGTGTGTTCGATCTTCAGCTTCTCCGCGACGTATCGTTCTCTTTCGCGTTCATTGGCCGCACGCAGGTACTGTATCCGCGCGATGCTGCTTTCAAAGGCCGAAAAATCTAATATGATCTCTTCACGGAAGCGTTGAACATCCTTCAGGAATTTCTCATGTGCGCTCGCATCATCTTCCACAGCTTCCACCTGTTCTCCATCAGCTTCAGAGGTCCGGTCGAGAAAGACGTTGATCGGGTTATTGCGAGCGAGAAGTCGTTTCGTGATACGTTTGAACGGTCGCTCTTCAATACCGAGGAGGCGCTCTGCGTGTAATTTGTCTATCCTTGTCAGAAATGACTGCTTTTCACGCGCAGTGGAGAGCATGTACCTTCTTCAGCTTGGTCTAGAACCACGAACGTCGTCATGATGGGATCCTGGTTTCAGAATGCTCGAAGGATCGACTTGTGCGATGTTACTGTGTACAGAGATGCAGTTCGACAGACGAACAGAAACACGATGATTTGCCTGGAAATAACTGACCGCCTGGTGATGACACCCAGCTCACCAACGTGTCAGATATGGTGTTTGGTGAATTTCAAGAGTCAGGATCAAAACGCTTCTGCTTCTGCTTCTGCTTCTGCGCATTAACAAATCGGCTCCTGGTGAAACCTTAGTGCCAACGAGACAAGGCGGCGCTGAAAGCGGCCAGGTCCTCGGACCCTCGGACCCCGTGGCCCCTCAACACTGCAGGTGCGGGAACCTGGACCCCACGCCTAACCAGCCAGCCAGAAGCCAGCCAATCTGGACATCTACTTTACTCGGTACAATCAATTGAACGCAGTCCCGGGTACTTCGTTTTGTTGGCACCGCTTGCACCGCTTAACCAGGGACAAAGCAATTATAGACAGAGCCTTAACGACACTCGAGAGATACTGGAGCTGACACGTTTCTGACCTTCTGTTCGTTTGGCTCGACTCGTTCTTGCCACTTATGAAACCCAATACATGACTGGCTTCACCTTGTCAAGTCGAGCCCTATGCCACCATGCGTCAAGGAGCGGACAGTCTGTTCGAGATGGCAAGGCGAGCCTGTGGAAGATATAGCGCTCGCATTACAGATATTGGAGACCTAGACTACGACTTGATCCGTCCAGTCCTTCTAAAAATTGAGAGCCCGGAGAAATTGGTGAGCGCAACGGCGACAATGGACAGTCTTAAAGAACACTAACTAACTGAGAACCTCTATAGCACCAAATCGAACAAGCATCTCCGCAGATCATTGGCCGTGACTCCGAAATATGGCTGTCATTCATCAAGCGAGACATTCCGGACTGGGAGCAGAAGCCGCATCGACCATCCGACCCTAAGAATTGGTATAAAGTGTACCGAAAGTTGAAGAAAGAGGCCCAAGAATCTTCTACGGCAGATGAAGCCATGCTTAAAGCCGCATTAGCAACCATCAGCAAGCAAAAGGAGCAGAATGTCACGCAAATGACCACACGAACTACTCCGGCGCAGGGTCCTAGTCGAAGGGCGAGAGTCTACCACAACTACGTCAGCGGTCGGACGGGCAGTAAAGGGGCTAACAAGATGACTCTGATGGAAAAGATCAGGAAGGAAGCCAGAGGCGCCGGCTCGAGTCAAATGAGCCGGCCGATGCATGAACTACAAAAGCGAGCTACCATGGTGACCAAGGCGCCTACACAGTTTGTCGAAGATCTGAAAAGGCGGCCTTCGACATCCACAACACAATTCTCATCTCCACCTAAGCTCTCCGCGTCATTGTCAGCCTCGCGACCAACGTCCAGGCCGCCTTTACATGCTCCCAGACCTGGTCGACCTCCCCCTGACACTGATTATCATCTCACGAGTGACCGCGAAGCGAGGTTAAAGGCATTAAAGTCCGGCAAAGAACCAGTGACGAGCTCCGCGCCGGCCAATGTTCAATTTACGGCCGATTTTCTGGAAGATTCGGATCTGGACGACCAGCAGGACCATCGTCAACCAACACGAGCTACGTCTACCCCGAAATCGACACTACTCAGCGCCATCGATCACCTCGACCGTCCGCCAAGGATATCAAGTCCGATGAAAGTCAAACCACAGCCTGTGACAACTTTGAAGCGCAAGCAGACTTCTTCCATGTTCATTCAGCCAGTGAAGAGGATTGCTAGAGATGCGGGAGGTCCGTCATGAAAGAAGAATTGTTGGACATTTGCGGGATGAGGTACCTGGGTTGGATAAACATTTTGATTTTTTTTGAGCGGGGAGTTTGTGATGGATGGATGACCTCATTTTTTACTTGGTATGGAGTTTATGATGCATTTATTGGTATTGAGAACGTTGGGAAGGAAGGAATTGAAGATATCTGGCGGCGCTTTCAGACTCCCAGAGCACAATGGCTGCATACAGTCGGTTTAGTTGTTGGCTTGTCTGGGATTTTGCGTCAACTATGTGGAGAAATTCTAGAGAGAGAGAAAGGGACAGAAAGGTCTCTGTTGATCCGGGACAATCTCTAATCATCTGGCGCCGTCGAATCGACCCACGTTGATGTTGATGCATGAAACTATGTGGTCCTCTCAAGACCATCCATTGCGCATGCGTTCGTGATTGTTTGTTGGGTTGGGTTTAAAAGGATGAGGAAGGGTACTGTGTGTTCCGGATCGAATGCTTGCTCGCTTATATGTGTTTTATCTCCACCGTAGGATGGAATCGTTGCCCCATTCTGCCATTCGTCGAAGGCGACGGCAGCAGCGGCGCCGGGCCTAGGGTACTATCGACCACCTCTCAAGGCAAGGACCAAATGTAGTGTGTTGCCACCTTCAAGACCATAGTCTTCGGCTGTCTTTTCATCCGCCCTGGAGTGGTCTGTCAGCTGAAAATGCTCCTTCTTTCCCCCCTCCCCGCGACTGTGCGAGTTGGGCGTAGAAGAAATGGGGATGTTACATTTGCTTGCCGCCGTAGATCAATCTCTGCTGCACAGGAGGGATGCCTTCCTTCTCTTCGACTCGTTCCTTTATTCTTGACACCTGAGTTCAGACAGCCGGGTCAGTATCTTGTAGGGTGTGGGAGTAAAGAGTTTGTGGTCATGATCGAGAGGCTAGAGTGTGGTGGAGTGTGGTGTGGTGTGGTGTGGTGTGGTGTGGTGTGGTGCCTTGCGGTCTTGCTCGCTCGCGATCATGTGTTTGGTTGCCATACCTTGTAATCGGACTCAATGTCAAGCTCAATCTCCTTGCCCGTCAACGTTCGCACTCTAATCGCCTGGTCAGTACCTGTTGCCACGCATGATAAGAGCCCTGAGGAGGAAAGAGCATGATTGGATGATTGGGCGGCATACTTGATCAACATTGTTAAAAGCCTTCCAGTCGAATGCGAATGGAATGTGAGAGGGGCGGCTTCGTCTAAAGGTCGTTCAGTGTGTATGGAAAGAGGGCTTCTCTAGTATCTGAGTCTAGAGCAAGGCTGCGTAGTCAATTGGTCAAGAACTTGTAAGGAGAGTGTAGTAGAGGTGAAAGCGTAGTGGTTAGGTAGTCAGGAGGGAGACAAAAGTAATGGAATTATGAATGTCACCTCGGCGCGGCCTGATGATGATGGAAGAACTGCGGGTAAGACCGTAATGTAATAATGTTGATCTTTGGAGGGGCAATTTACTCACGTGGTGCATATATAAGACTGCTGACATAATTCAATCAACAAGGCTTCATTCACCAGGATTACTACTGTAATAAATAGCCACTATAGTAGAAAACATGTCAAATTTACGTCACCAAATTGCAATTGCAATCGTCATTGTCATTGCCCGGTGATTCATTCTAGTCGTCACGTCTGCTATGTCGTGCCTTGACAAGCCTGGCCTCCATTGATCCGTGGACGAGGTGATATCTCGGTGACATCGTTGGATGGTGAGCATTCTTGAACCAGAGCCCTCGTCACCATCAGAAAGATACTTACATCCCTCCTTGACTCCTCCACACACCTGTTGTCATTATCCTCCCAGAACCTTAGACTTCACCATGAACAAAGCCTTGGCCAAGATAGATTGTTTCACCACCTCCATACCATAGCCTGCCATTACGGAAATCCAATCCTTTCTCTTCTCCCACGATCCATTCACCACCAGGCTTCATGAGTTGATCTCCCTGGGTCCAGAACTCGGCCTCCAACCATTTGTTGATGGTTTCGATCTCGCTGATCCAGTGTCTGCGCTTCTTGGGATCAAGAGCCGGATTAGGATCCAGGGGATCCCCACCGAATACGTTGGGCGAATTGAACCTCGCAATGGTGAGGTGGGCTGACGGAACCACATATCGTGATCCGACCTCGATGCCCGCTTCCACCAAGGCCGCGTAAGTGTCTCGTCTCAAGTGATGATATGTATATGCATCGTCCTCCAAGGTTCGTCCGTGTGAGAGTGACTCTCCCGCCGCAGGCACAAATGACAGGGCCAGGGCGGCCGAATCATAGCTTAGTACTGGCTTGACAAGACGAGCGCGATGAGCATGCGTATGATCTGCAATGCGCTCACAATGTGCCTGGAGAATGTTCATCAAGCTTTGTATTTCCTCCTCGGTCTTGGAGTGCGCAACCTCCATCACCGTGATATGAAGATTGTCCAATGGCATCAACCATAGATCTAGCAATTCAGTCAGTTGGTCGGCCCGGCGAGTTCATCCATCCATAACTCTAATACATCACCGCTCTCTGGGGACATCTTACCCGGAGCAGCATCTTTCAGCTTGGATTGAATCAGATCGATCAATGCCTTGACCTTGCTTGTAGGACGACCCCAAAACACTAAGCAATTCCGTGGATCAACATAACTCGGGTCTCTTTGGGGCCCATCGAGCTTGACCAAATGTTCATCCAGGATCCAACCACAGAAACTGTCTGAAAGGATCTTCTCCCGTTGCTGAGCATTGCGAGTTGTGCGATGCAAGGAATAACGTTCTTGGATTTGGGCTGGATCATCATGGCAGCTAACGATCAAACCATCGTAAGGATTGCCGGTGACTGGCGTAGTAGTACCCGACAGGTCCTCAAAAGCGACTTTGGCCATTGTCGCTTACCGAGGAGGGCTGGAGGCCTTGTTTAAGGGCAAAGAAGCCTAAAGCGCGATACCTATGGAGGCCCGAACAAAGCCTGGCATCAAATACTCGATGCCTTCCCACTCCATCTACCTATATTCAAGATGTGGTCAAGCTGTTGTACACGCAAGCCAGCCGGGAGGATCCGCCAATGCCCTCACTCACCTATCGTGTGTTGCCAAAGTTTTGACCAACCTGGGTTGCACTTGGGGAGGACAATAATGGGGGACATGGACCTACCATGCCAACTCGTAGCCAGGACGCAGCCCAAGTGGACTGATAAGATTAGATGCTGTTTTGAACCGAATCTCCAAGTCTCCAAACTACTCTCGGCATACCTGCCATTCCCGCTCCCCACACACAAACCCGCAGTAGAACGTGACTTGTCTCAAAAACTTGTGCGTCTTGGCATTTGGCTGCGGGACTTTGGTGGTCAACTTCTTCCAACGGCACTGATTGAACTCGCTCGATTGCTACACCACCCATTCCACGGAACGCCAGCCAGGAAATCAGTCAAAATGGTAAGAAGACACCCGAAATATGTTCATCAGCCTTCCGAACCTTTGCCCTGGTGAATCGCGACACAGAAAGAGAGATGGAGAGGATGGCCATTTTCGCCAGAGCAGGCAATGTGACAGACGATCGAAATACAACCTCCCTTCGCAGGCGACGGTTTATGACGGAATCCGAGTTTGCCAGGTCTCGAAAGGATTATTTTCATCACGAAAGGAATTAAGGAAAACTATCGCCAAATTCACCCGGGCAAAGATTAGGAAAAGAGGCGGATGAATGGCGCACGCAAGACCAGACCAAGACAGAGCTCTTACTGACACGAATTCTCGCATTCAGGTCAACGTTCCCAAGACACGTCGCACATACTGCAAGGGTAAAACCTGCAAAAAGCACACTCAACACAAAGTCACCCAGTACAAGGCCGGCAAAGTATGTTTTTCGAACCCCCTCCTCCATTCATCCCTCTCGGTCGTCGGCTAGAGAAATGAGAAAATATCGATATGAGAACAATAGGAGAACAACATAAACTAACCAAATTCAAAAGGCTTCGCTGTTCGCTCAAGGAAAGCGTCGATACGACCGCAAACAATCCGGTTATGGTGGTCAGACCAAGCCCGTCTTCCACAAGAAGGCCAAGACAACCAAGAAGGTCGTGTTGAGATTGGAATGCACACAATGCAAGACCAAGGCACAGCTTTCATTGAAGCGTTGCAAGCACTTTGAGTTGGGGTACGTTTTACTACCATTATTATCAAACATGAGATTCACAACTAACCATGCTATTCTTCCAACAGTGGTGACAAGAAGACAAAGGGTGCTGCTCTTGTTTTCTAAGCGTGACATTACAATACATGATCTCAGGAGCGGTGATGGGAGATGGGAGATGGGAGATGAAAATGGAAGATGGGAGATGATGCGCGAGGTGTTTGTTCTACGACCAACCTAACCCACCCACCGACCTACCAATCAAGCAGCCAACCAATTTCGACCGTTCTTATGTCATGATGGGAGAAGAGCAGAGCATTGTATGTTCGGTGGGATCTGCGACATAGAGAGGGTCGAGAGGGGTTTTCTTTTCCATTGTTGAAAGAACGTCTCGACCATGGAAATGCGCATATCTTGCTTGCCCCCCAACAGACATGTAGCACTTCGTGGAGAGCCGTGTGTCATGACATAGTGGCACAAAGCTACTTTAAGTCATGCATGGGCATCAGGAAGGCTAGAATCGCCTACGCAACTATCACGCTAAATGTTAACCATGTTTTGTCTCTGAAATGCGTGCTTTGATGTCTAACCCCCCTTCACAACATGATACCTCGCCTCGCCTCATCCTGGTCAGCCCAACCATCTTCGCACCAACGTCGATCAATGGCTACATTATCAAATATGAATCAATGGTCATTGGGCGTATGTGATATAACTTTATTTCATTAACAGTCGTCAAAGTCGTCAATCGTGTTGTGTTGCCGCGGGGTCAGAGGAGGCCCGACATCAGACAATGTTCGTGCAATCACTTCATAGATCGTGGCTCAACATTAAATCAAGACAAGACCGAAACATTCATCTTCATCATACTTCATCGACGTCCGATCACGATACCTTGCCTGCACCCCATTTTGATGGCTAGATCGTCAAGATCCATCTCGTTCGGTAGATCATCTGCTACTTCGCTTTTTCTTGTCATCTGACCCGAACAGCCCATCGATGAAATTTCCAATCACTTTGCCTGCAGGTCCCTTGCCTTGTAGAATATCTTGAAATTGGTCCGCCAGGGGGTCATCACCAGGCTCTTGTTTCTTTCTTCCCTTCTCGTCGAAACGTGACGGCAAGTCAATCGTCGCCTCTGAATCTGTAGGACTTGGAACCCGTCTCATGTGTGAGTCATCTCTTCGTGAGCTTCCCTCACCTCGAGAAGAATAGACAGTGGGGTCAGAAGAGCGATGACGATGGTGGTGTCGTCTTCGCTCGGAGTTTCCTCCTTGCTCGTCCCGATCTGCTCCCCTCCTGGACGAATACTCGTCACGCCTCCTTCGACCGTCATCGACAGTAGAGTCAGTATCATCTTCAGCGTCATAACCACGAGAATTGGTGTGGCGATGACGATGGTGGTGGTGGCGGCGACCGCCAGAAGTCTCTCCATCTGTTTCAGCAACCGTGGGTTCAGTAAAGGTAGTTATCTCAGGAGTTTCAGAAAATTGGACGCTTTTGCGAGAGCTTGGGGGAGGTTGCGAGTGAGAACGAGGATGAGAACTTTCATGCTCATGAGGCTGGTCCAATGGGACAACCGGAGGTAGTGGTCCAGGAGGGACAGGGATTGAATGAACGGCCGTGTCGATTTCAGATGCAGGTTGGACGTTGAAAGTGGGCGGCATTGGCACATCTGGCATCTCTCGATTTAAACCTAGAGGTTCGAGGTCAGTCATGCTGCAACACAGTTTGAATCTTCGAGATGTAGAACTCCAAGACGCATAACTACGACGTACCATCTGGCAAATGGTGCTGGTCATTAGGAATGGCAGGTGCGAAAGGATTGCCAAATGCAGGAGCTGGTTCAGCACTCACATTCTCGGGACCACGTGGCGCATAAGGATTTGCGCCAGAAGCATATGCATCATAATTTGTAGGGGCGGGTGGGGGTCCTCCAGGAGGTGGTGGAGGATATGCCTGCGGAGGATATGCCTGCGGAACATAGGCTGCCTGTGGAGGATGTTCTGCGGCGCCTGGCTGGATGGGCGTTGGATCTGGTTGCGATGGATATTGATTAGGCACCGAGCCTGGGGGAGGTGGGAATTGAGTGTTCTCCGGATAGTAGGTTGGCTGGGAGAAGCCGTGCTGAGAAGCATATGGATCGTTGGGCGGCGGAGTCGGAGAATGTCGTCCACTCTGATGGTAACTGTCATCGTAGGCATCATGACCATAAGCAGTAGCTTCTTCCTCGCGTTCTAGAACAAATGTTAGTTCAGTCAGGCTCAATCAGGATCTGTTTCAGCTTACGACGTCGTGCTCTTCTTTCACGCTTCTCTTCTTTGCGCCGGTCATATGCACTGGCCCCAGCTGGTGCAGTTGGGGCCGCAGCAGCAAGTTTGGCGGCATCTCGAGACTTCTTTCGACGGTGCTTTCCTCCGCCAGGGGATGAACTGGAACTCCTATCAGATCTTCCCGAACGTCGATCACGACTGGCGCTTCGACTTCTGCTCCGTGGACCCCGCTGAGAAGCATATGCGGTTGCGCCAGCAGCGGCCGCTGCAGGTACAACAGCATTGCTGTAGTAATTGTCTTGTGGGGCAGGACGGCCATAGTAATCGGCGCCATAGTTGTTACCATACATTGGGCCGTGGCCATACTCGATCAAATCTGGTGCACTGAGATTTGCATCTCTTGGGCCATCATAGTATGCGTCCGACCTAGCACGACTTCGCGACCTCGATCGGGCACGTCGATGTTCCTCTTTTTGGATGACTTCAGCCTCTTTCTTGGCTTTGTTCTTTTCGTAAAGACCTGCCAGAGCAGCGCTGCCCAAGCCAGCAGCGACCACGGGTAATGCCTGTCTCACACGGCTTTGTGAGCGTTCTCGGCCTTCGCGAGCACGAGAGCGACTCCTGGCTCGTTCAATCAAGCCAGCAACCACGGCGCCCGCGGCACCAGCTTCGGCGATACGCTTGTTGCGATGCTTGGGGTTACGAGCATCATCAGCAGTGGGATCGTTTTCGAGTTCTGTGAGAGTTTCCTCCCTCCTGCGTCGCGACCGACTGCGTCGAGGCGGTTCTTGGTCCTGGTCCTGGTCCTTGTTTCCGGCCAATTTCTTGGTGGCGATGGTCGCAACAGCGGCCAGGGCTGCAGCACCTAAACCAGCAGTGGCCAAAGTCTTCAACCTGGATCTGGATGCGGAGCGAGAACGAGAACGGGAACGGGAACGGGAACGAGATCTGCTTCGCCGACGTGAACGAGAGCGCGAGCGACGATCTCGGGAGCGATCTCGGGAGCGGCGGCGGCTCTTACTGCGATAGGCAGACCTGGCCCTTGAGATGCCCTCTGCGGCAACCGCTCCCAGAGCACCAGCTCCAAGGTCCCGGCCGACGCGGCCTATGCCGTGAGAGGTCTCACGACCCTCTTTCTTTTTGTGGTTCCTCAGCAACTCAGCGGCGCCAATGCCAGCTACCACACCGGCGGCAAGGTTCTTTCGTCGGTCTGGACTGGCATCGCGTTCTTCTTCTTTGGTCTCTTTGCGGACATAGACCATGCTGTCATCACTGCTGTAATCACGGCCTCTTTGGGAGACGGAATCGCGAGGGCTGACAGAGCGACCTCTGCCTCTTCGTCGATATTCATCCGGCGCATCAATACGCTCACGGACTTTCTTCTCATAAAAGAAATCCTCTTCAGCCCGCGGCTCGCGACGGGTGACTTGTCGCTCTTCTTCGAGATCTGACTTGCGGACAATTTGATAGTCATCGTCACGAATTCGCTCCCTGATAATAATGGGCTCCTGGCGGATGACGATAGTCTGCGGTTGAGGCTGAGTGAAAAACTCCGAGGTACGGGTGAAGCGCTGGATGTCACGGTCATCGAAGCCGCGGTCGTAGTCATCGCGGTAGCGTAGGTCCGTGCGCGGGCGATCGTCATAGCGGACCATGGAGACGTCGTCCCTTCGAGGTTCCTCGCGCTCGGTGGTACGTCTAATGACAAGCTCTCTTTCAGTGGTAGGAGGTTGTTCGCGGCGGATGTCGTAAGGATAGTTGCTACGAGGATCCCCCTCCCGGCGTATGACCAGTTCACGTTCCTGGAAGCGTGGCTGCTCTTCTCTGCGAGGAGGTTCTTCGACCTCCCGGCGTATGACCAGTTCACGT